>NC_138382.1:43892035-43911857 GCF_054177405.1 Leptonychotes weddellii
AGGAGGGCACGTTCTGCATGGAGCACTGGGTGTTGTGCACGAACAATGAATCATGGAACACTTCATCTAGAACTAATGATGTAATGTATGGGGATTAACATAAGAATAAAAAAAAAAAAAAAAAAAGAATGGAAGGGCAGTTACAGTATGACCAAAATCTGGACATTATAACTCACATATAAAACAAAGACATAGAAGTTTTTTTTCTTTTAATCATAAATTAAATGTAAAAAGGTAATATAACTTTTTGTTAAGTGATAGCAGCAGTATTATAAAACATTTCTAGAACCAAAAGAGTGCCACTGTTGACTGTTCTTGATTATTGTCACACTACACATAGAATATTACCTTCAGTGGTGAGTAGACACTCTAGAAAAGATTTGCTTACACTTAGAAATGAGAGGCCAGAATGGTAAGGGGCAAATATACTACATGACATGAAGAAGCTGCTTTGTTAGTGAAGAAATAAGAAGTTTAAGTGGGCATATAATATTTATGACCAAAATAGTTTTTTTCTATTGCTCCAGGAGATACAACACAGAAAGAAAGAAGTTATAAGTATACTTTTTCTTAAGATAAAGAATAATATTCTAATAAGAACTATTTCATGATGGACTAAACTTTCTCTCATGCTGTATTCCCTTTCACTAAGACATAATTACTCAAAAAAGATGTCAAATAGAAAACAAAGAATTCTAATTCAATAAATTTTATAAAACATTTTATTACAGAGAATTTCAGAATATTTATTGTGAATATACTATTTCCCCCTTCAAGGGCAGAAGACTACAGTTCCCAAATGCATGAAACTCTTTTTTCAAGGTACCTATCTCAGGACTATTAATCTGTGAATATAATTTAGGAACAACAGCAAGGGAATTGTTGTAAGAAATACTTTGGGGGTGCCTGGGTGGCTCAGATGGTTAAGCGTCTGCCTTCGGCTCAGGTCATGATCCCAGGGTCCTGGGATCGAGTCCCACATCGGGCTCCCTGCTCCTTGGGAGCCTGCTTCTCTCTCTCTCTCTGTCTCTCATGAATAAATAAATAAAATCTTTAAAAAAAAAAAAAAGAAATACTTTGAAAGGGAGTTCATAATAGATTCTGGGGTTATTTCCAATTGCAATATTTTTATTACTCTTTATTTCCATGGGTCAAAAAATTTATTTTATTGTGATATACTATTTTATTTTTTTATGTTTTATTATTTTATTTAAATTTCAGTTAGTTAACACACAGTGTAATATTGGTTTCAGATATACAATACAGTGATTCCACATTTCCATATAATACCCAGTGCTCATCACAACAAGTACACTCCTTAATCCTCCTACCCTCTCCTCTGGTAACCATCAGTTTGTTCTCTATCATTAAGAATCTGTTTCTTGGTTTGCCTCTCTCTCTCCTTCTTTTTTCACTTTTCTTATTTGTTTTGTTTCTTAAATTCCACATTATACCTTCTGTCCCTCTCTCCCTTTCTTCTTCCCTCTTGGACCCCAATAATTTTAATATTGTTTCACTTTATGGTATTGCTGATTTCTCAACACCTCCCCTCATGGTCCATTAGTTGCTTCTCTCTCTTTCCCTCAAATTCCTTTCTTTCCATCATCTTCTCTTCTATTTCACTGACTCTCTTCTGCCTCATTTACCCCAGCTGTTAGAAAATCTATTTTAGACTGCATCTCAGTTAAAGCATTTTTAATTTTGGCCTGATTAGATTTTATTTCTGCACTAAGAGATTCTCTACTGTCTTTTATGTTTTCTTCAAGCCCAGCTAGTAACTTTATAATTGTTATCCTAAATTCCAGCTCTGACATTTTACTCATATCCATATCGATTAGATCTGTGGCAGAGAGTATTACCTCCGTTTCTTACTTTTGTTGTGAATTCCTCCTTCTAGTCCTTTTGCCCAGAGAAGAATGGATGAACAAAAGAACAAAATCAAAAATCTCAACTATGACCCAAGCAAAATACACACCAGAAAAATCCAAAGAGGCCAGAAACCAAAAAAGAAAAGAAAAAGGAAAAAAAAGAAAAAGAAAAGGGAAAAAAGAGAATATAATCTCCCAAGTGGTCAAAAAAGGGTGATACACTTGGCCCTGGGTGTATTTTGGTCCTTTTGTTACAAGACAATAAATCCCAGATTGTAAAGAAAGCAAAACTTATATACATACAAAAATAAAATTGAATACAGTGAAAGGAAGCCAAAAATGAAGAATATATCTATAAAATGTAAATGTAAAAATGAAAGTTAAAAAATACTTAAAAACAGAGAGTTGATAAAATAAGAAACTAGTTGCAAAGGAAAAAAAGAAAAGGAAAATTTTAAACTGAAAGATAAAAGAATCATGAGAAAAAAAAAAAACCCTCGATTTCTACACAGTATTTTCCCCTAGTGCTGGGGTTCTGCAGTTCTGTATGCTCAGTAAACTTGGTATTTACCTGCTGTTCCAGCTGGTCTTCTGGGGGAGGGGCCTGCTGCACTGATTCTCAGGTGTCTGCCTGGGTTGAGTTGCATCACCCCTTGCCAGGTGGCTGAGCTCAGTGTAAGCTGCTTCTGGTTGCTCTATGTGGCTTTTGTTCCCTGAAAGCTTTTGCACTGCTTTAGAGGATAAAAATAAAAAATGGCTGCTCCTCTATCTCCAGCCCTGTAGCTGAAAGATCTTGGCCCCCTCTCTTCAGTAAACCCTCAGGGAAAAGCAGTTTTCACTTTTGTGTGCACCAAACTCTGTAGACTCCTGTGGTGCACACCCCCGCTAATCATCCCAGGGGAGGGTGGAGGGTTGCCAGGGGCCTGACCCTTGCAGGACTCCTGCACAGAGAGTGGTCACCCAATATGCCACGGTTCCTGGTTTGTGGCAACCCAATCTGAGAGCCCCCTCCTGGGCTGGCTTACCACAGCTGGTTTCCCCACTCCAATGCTTGGGAACTCTGCCAGCTCAGCCACTCCCTTTCTTTCTGTGACCCGGGGTATCCTGAGACCACACTGTCCCACCTAAGATTCTGCCCTGCTTCATCACCTGAGCACTTTTCAGTCAGGGACGGCTCTCACTGATGCAGACTTCTAAACGTTCTGATCAGGGCTATATCAATTTCTGTGAGCTGGCTTACAGGGGCTCCCTCCACCCGCTGTTTATCTTCCGATTCATCCCCTCTGATTCACTTCTCTGCACCTCCTACCTCGCAAAAAGTGGTTGCTTTTCTATTTGTAGAATTCCAGCAATTATCTTCTTACATCTCAGGTTGAATTCATAGGTGTTCAGAATGATTTGATAGTTATCAAGCTAAATTCAAGGGACCAGATGAAACGAGGTCCCCTAGTCTTCCACCATCTTTCCTCTCTCCCAGGTAGTTCTATTTTTAACTTTTTGAGAAACCTCCAAAGAGTGGCTGCACCAGTTTGCATTCTAATCAACAATGCAAGAGGGTTCCTCTTTCTCCATATCCTTGCCAACACCTGTTGTTTCCTGTGTTGTTGATTTTAGCCATTTTGATAGGTGTGAAGTGACATCTCATTTGCATTCCTCTGATGATGAGTGATGTTGAGTATCTTTTCATTTGTTTGTTGGCCATCTGTATGTCCTCTTTGGAAAATGTCTTTTCATGTCTTGTACCCATTTTTAATTGGATTATTCATTTGGGGGTGTTAAGTTTTATAACTCTCTCTATATTCTATTATTAATAGGTAGCCAAGACTGTAAACCAGGAGGCATCAAGATACTCAGATTTGTGTAACAGGATTTATAGCACAAGTAGCATCAGAGTTTAAGAATCTAAAATTGCCAGGAGAATTAGTGCTCAATACATGAGACAAAACACAAAACACAAATATTGGTCACAGTTTATATTCAATGATTGCTCACTTTGTAGCATGTACTTTAGTATTTACATATATATCACACATACTCTCTCTATACATATTATTTCACTTAATATTCACAGTAACTCCTATTAGCCCCCTTGGACAGATGAAGAAACTGAAGCTTAAACAAATTAGATAACTTGCCCAAGGTCATAGCTAACAAGTGCTGGGGACAGACTGAAAACATAGCTCTAACCACTGCACACTGCTCATTAGATCTTCAGGCTATTTCCTCATCAAGAAGAAAATCAAGATGGAACCAAGTGGAATATCAGTTTAGAAAACCATGGTGCCTCAATAACTTCAGTTTGGAGACAAGCAATGTGATGGCCTCAGCCTTTCTTCCTCCACCCACTCTCACTGGTATCAGTGGTCCTGAGGACAGCGAGCAAAGGAAGGAACCATGGCACTAATCAGAGGGGTTAAACACCTCAAGAAGATGGCTGCGATCAGAATGTAGATTGAGACCTCAGAGAAAGAACACAGTAGAAAGTGCTAGAGAACATCCACGGGGAATCAGGTAGCTATGAAGGAAATGAGGTTCCTGGAGACAATCTATGTGAAATCTTTGAAGCAGGTGACAGGATCTTGTCAAGAATGTGAGATCTTTCTCAAGCTTCTGACCATTAATTTCATTCTGTAAGACTACTATTTTTTTTTTCCAAAAGAAAGAGCCAAAAAATTGGCAATTTCCTAAATTATCATGCCTGTAGCAACTTGCATCAAAATAAAACAAGGCCATGTTTTTTCATATGAATATTTATTATTTATACCTAGAAGAGCAAAAAAAAAAAAAAACCAGAAAATATGCACAGTATATAAACATTTATAATTACATAGTACAAAACAAGTTTAAATCTATAATAATCACATTTAACATTTTCTTTAAAAACAAAAATGGTTTGGGGGGTATCTATGCTTAGAAAAAATTGAGTACACAATTATTGCTGATTGCTTATTAACTGCTCTTTGTAATATTTTTGAAAAATTTGTAAAGAAGGCAGAATACCATGGGAATTGTAAAATAATTTTAAACAAAACATTTTAGCTGCTGACAAATAGGCTATTCCTTCCATAAGCAAAATACTGAGGTGGAAGTTTCATGCTATGCAAAATCAGTCCTATTTACAGTTTTATTTAACAGTTCTTTTCAAATGATATATATTTGAAAGATAGATAATAGTGCTCCTTATAACACTGGAAATATTAAAGGTGCACATATCCTGAGTAGCAGAATAATTGCCTCCTATTTACTACTTGCAACTATACACCTAAAACATCAGTTGATTTATGCTCTCTAATGATTCTGATTTATGTATGATTAAAGAGGGTTGGAAGTTGTTATTTTGATGAAAATTATTGCTTGCCTAAAATGGTAAGTCAAAAGTTAATTCGTAATTGCCTCTTAGAAAAGATCACTTATTATTCTGGTGAGTATTATCAATGGCTTCTAAAATCCTATACTGTTAAAGTGATTAGGATCATGGACTCTGGGACCATATTACATTAGTTTAAAGCTCTGTATCTCCACTCAATAGCTGAGCTGATGTCACTCTATAGTTGGGTAAACTTGGGAAAGTCACTTCAGTTTCCTGATAGGTACGATGAAGATAATAATAGAAACAACACATTAGGTTAGATGAAGACCACATGAGTTAATAATTATGAAGTGCCAAAAGCACAAGTCTTGACGTATCTCCATGAGGCTAATTTGTCTTCTGAAATCTTGATGCACATAATAGAATGGAATCTTACATTAATACACTAATTTTTTACATATATATAAACAGAGACTGACAACAAACAGATATACAGAATCTTTTGGAGATGATGGAAATGTTCAAAAACTAGATTATGATTATGGCTGCACAACTCAGTAAATTTACTAAAAGCATTGGATTGTACACTTAAGACAGATCAGTTCTAAGGTATATAAATTATACCTCAATGAAACTATTTAAAATGTGTATGTGTGTGTGTGTGTGTGTATATATATATGTTATAAATTGTATACATATTATATATATATAAAATTAAGAAAAGGGTATGTGTGAATATATATATATATACATATACATATGTTTATATATATGGTGGAATAGTGAAAAGTTTTATTTGCTACGATAAGGTGAAGATTAGAAAAAAAATCAGTATTAATTTTATAATTATATAATTTTATACATCAGAGTAGGTATTTGTTAGTACCTTAGTAGCAATTAGTAGCTATTGTTGAGTACCTATTATGTGCTAAGTATTTGGGGATATAAAGATAAACAGGATACCTTCCACTGCCTTTGAAGAGGAACTCTTAGTGTAAGGCAGGGGAAGGCAAACTAAGGTCACAGGACAAATTCAACCTGCCATTTTTGCCTAAAAAACATTTTATAATTTTAAATGGCTGAAAAAAATAAAGAATAATATTTTGTGACACAAGCAAATTGCATGCAATTCATATTTAAGTGTCGATAAATGAAGTTTCATCAGAACACAACCACATTCACCATTTATGTATTGCCTATGCCTACTTTCAAGTTACAATGGTAGAGGCTAATAGCTGAAACAGAAACTGTACACCCAACATACCCTAAAATATTTACTATCTCATCCTTTCAATAAAACAGCTGCCAGCCCTTGTTCTAAAATGGAGGATAGAGAGAGAAATAATTTGTGGTTAATCTTATTGGCTTTAATTTTTGCTATTGAGAACCTTTCTAAAATCCATTAGTCTGAGTTTCTTCGTAGTACACCAAATACAACCATTTGACAAGTTGAATACTGTCGCTCCAGTCACCTTTGACTATTTGAGGTTTCTGTATTTTAAATTTCAATAGTCTATGCTCAGTACTGAAAGAGCCTATAACTATGAAAACAACTATTCAGAAAATATACAAAGACTATAATGACTACATTTTATATTTTGGATTGTCACAATAATTTTCCTTTAAAAATAAATGCTTGATTTTTTTGTTTAAAAAAAAAATCTTAGAAGACAGCCATTCAAGATACTATTAAACAACTATTCCATGAAAGATTTAGAACATTTTATTTTTTAAAAGATTTATTTATTAATTTTAAGGGAGAGAGAGAGAGCACACACGCAGTGGGGAGGGACAGAGGGAGAGGAGAATCTCAAGCAGACTCCCTGCTGAATGAGGAGCCCAGAGTGGGGCTCCATCCCTCCACTCTGAGATCATGACCAGATAAGAAACCAAGAGTCAGCCGCTTAACTGACTGTGCCACCCAGGTGCCCTGATATAGAACATTTTAATGTGCAAGTAGCCTTACATTCTACCAAAGATACATTCATAAATCTGGTAAAAAATCTAGGTCTTAAAAAAGAATCCTACTCAACAAATATACACATACTAATCAATATGCAGACTGAATGCAATCAATCAACAATGGGGCAACAGATTAAATATTATCATAATCATATATTGATATTCTCATCTACTGATATAAAGTGGAAGCTCATGCTTAAAATATGTGCACCTTTAAATAAAAATTATATTTTATATAAAATGCAACAAATTCAAACTCACTAACTCATAAAAAGTATCTTAGTGATATTAAATTTCTATACATCCTTCCTTTGGCTCATTTTTTTAATTCATTTATTCATTTAGTATTAAATGAATAAGTATTAAAATTTCATTTTATTGTGATATAGAATGCATCTATCATCAATATTCCACCAAACTTCTTGAAAAGCCTGAGAAGAAGTAGAGAAGGCATTTGCACAGATTTGTAAGTGTGAGGGTAACATGTATCAGATTTCATCATTTTGTATATCTGTTTTTCATTAAACATTTATGATTAAACATGTTCTTGATTTTTTTATTACTTTCAAACTACATTGTGATACTCATAAAAATTCATGGTTTGAAATGCTTCTTAAAATTAGCCCAAGATACCTGAAATTGTATCTCCATTTTTAGAAAATGTGTTCCTAATTTTAAGCAGTATTCATAATTGTAATTTAAGATGGCTTAATTCTGAAAAGGCAATTGCAAAATTCAGGCTTTTCAATCACTATATTCCATTCTAACAGTATTAGTAATAAACAAATAAAGTCATGTAGAAAAATTCTGAACTGGATTACTCAAAATGATTTTGTCAAACTGCAACTGTTCTCCTAGATAGAATAATAAATGATATGTCAGATTTAACTGCTTCAATATTCAATTATATAAATACTCCTTTCTCATTCTTTCATGAAGAAAGCTGTGATTTGCTGAAATACATCTAAAGACACCTATGGGAGGAGTGCTTTTTTGGAATAATGTAACTTAGAAATTTCCCAAGATCGCTGCTTAAATTCCATCTTGTTTTTACTTGGAATTCTTCCTCTTCAAAGGCTTAAATCCAGAAGAAGATCCACCCCGTTCCTAGCTTCATTTCTATTGTTTTATTTCCATTGCAATGAAATACCAGCCACATGAGCACTGTCTCTTAATTAAGAAGAAATAGCAAAGGAGCAAATTAAAACTCCTGGTGTTTTAAGTGGGGGAAGGGCACTGCAGTTGTAGTCACAGGGGAGACAAGGTCCATAAACGGCAATGAGTGAGAGGAGGGTGCCTGGAAGCAAGAAAGGGAGCAGCAATGGCACTCCAATGTCAGTCAGGCAGACAGCCTCTCCTGTGAAAGTCTGATCCAGGCAATGGTAACAGCAACTGTCCTCCATGCCGCACAAATTTGAACAATATTCCTCAAAAGAGCGGCATGCTAGGCAGGCCATGCACTAAGTACATTTTTGTCACAAAAACACATTATTATTACCCCCATTATGCAAATGCTAAAACTGAGGCCCAGAAATACTCAGAAACTTGCCCTTTGTCACACCATGTAAGGGGCAGAGCTAGGATTCTAATGCTAGCAACCTAGCATAATAGTTAAGGATATGGACTCTGCTTTGGTTTGAATCTTGACTCAGCCACTTTTGTGTGTCCTTGGCCAGGTTTCTTAACCTTTCTGTGACTGTTTCCTTATGAGTAAAATGAGTTAATAGGTAACATTTGCAAAGTGTTCAGAAAATGCCTGGCACTTAGTAAGTGCTATATAAATGTTAGATTAAAATTTTTTTAAAAAGAGGAAAGAAAGCAATTATGAGACTCTCTCTATATATAGCCTATGTTCTTAACTACTACTGTAGACTACACTGCCACTCTCATCTACTTTGGATACTGATCTATACTGTCAATGTCTGGTATTACCACATATTCAAGCTGGTTTGTTGAAAAAATTAATAAAGTTGATAAACTCCTAGCTAGACTTAATCAAAAAGAAAAGAAAAAGGACCCAAATGATAAAATCACAAGTGAAAGAGGAGAGATCACAACCAACACCACAGAAATACAAACAATTTAAGAGAATACTATGAAATACTATATGCCAACATGGGCAACCTGGAAGAAATGGACAAATTCCTAGAAATTTACAAACCGTCAAAACTGAAACAGGAAGAAATAGAAAATTTGAACAGACCCATAACCAGCAAAGAAATTGAATTAGTAATCAAAAATCTCCCAATAAGGGGTGCCTGGGTGGCTCAATTGGTTTAGCATCTGCCTTTAGCTCAAGTCATGATCCATCCCAACGTCCTGGGATGGAGTCCCACATTGGGCTCCTTGCTCGGTGGGGAGCCTGCTTCTCCCTCTGCCTGCCACTCCCCCATCTTGTGCTCTCTCTCTCTCTGACAAATAAATAAATAAAATCTTTTAAAAAATCTTCCAACAAACAAAAGTCCTGGACCTAATGGCTTCCCAAGGGAGTTCTACCAGACATTTAACGAAGAGTTAGTAACTATTCTTCTCAAACTGTTCCAAAAAACAGAAAGGGAAGGAAAACTTACAAACTCATTCTACAAAGCCAGCATTACCTTGATTCTGAAACCAGACAAAGACCTGACTAAAAAGGAAAATTACAGTCCAATATCCCTGATGAACATAGGTGCAAAAATTCTCAATAAAATACTAGCAAATGGATTTCAACAGTACATTAAAAGAATTATTCACTACAATCAAGTGGGATTTATTCCTAAGCTGCAGGAGTGGTTTGATATTCACAAATCAATCAATGTGATATACTACGTTAAAAAAATAAAGGATAAGAACTATATGATCCTCTCAGTAGATGCAGAAAAAGCACTTGACAATATACAGCATCCATTCTTGATAAAAACCCTCAACAAAGTAGGGATAGATGGAACATACCACAACATCATAAAGGCCATATATGAAAGGTCCACAGCTAACATCATTCTCAATGGGGAAAAACTGAGAGCCTTTCCTGTACAGCCAGAAGCAAGAAAAGGATGTCCACTCTCACCATTACTATTTAACATAGTACCAGGAGTCTTAGCCTCAGCAATCAGACAACAAAAAGAAATAAATGGTATCCAAATAAGCAGGGAAGAAGTCAAACTTTCACTATTTGAAGATGGCATGATACTCTAAGTAGAAAATCCAAAAGACCACCAAGCCATTGCTAGAATTCATACATGAATTTAGCAAAGTTTCAGGTTATAAAATCAGCATGCAGAAACCTGTTTCATTTCCATACACCGATAGTGAAGCAGCAGAAAAAGAAACCAAGGAATCAATCCCATTTGCAACTGCACCAAAAACAATAAGATTCCTAGGAATAAACCTAAGTGAAGAGGTAAAAGATCTGTACTCTGAAAACTATAGAACACTTACAAAAGAAATTGAGGAAGACACCAAGAAATGGAAAACATTCCATGCTCATAGATTGAAAGAACAAATACTGTTAAAATGTCTATACTACCCAAAGCAATCTACACATTTAATGCAATCCCTATCAAAAACACCACCAGCACTTTTCACAGAGCTAGAACAAACAACCCTAAAATCTGTATGGAACCACAAAAGACCCCAAATAGCCAAAGCAATTCTGAAAAAGAAAAACAAAACTGGAAGCATCATGATTATGGATTTCAAGCTATATTACAAAGCTGTAGTCATCAAGACATTATGGTACTGGCACAAAAATAGACACATAGAACAGAATAGCAAACCCAGAAATGGACCCTCAACCTATGGTCAACTAATCTTCAACAAAGCAGGAAGGAATATCCAATGGAAAAAAGACAGTCTCTTCAACAAATGGTATTGGTAAAACTGGATAGCAACATGCAGAAGATAAAAAACAGGACCACTTCCTTATACCATACACAAAAACAAATTCAAAATGGATCAAAACCTAAATGTGAGACAGGAAACCATCAAAACCCTAAAGGAGAATACAGGCAGAAACCTCTTTGATCTTGGCTGTAGTAACTTCTTACTAGACACATTGCTGGAAGCAAGGGAAACAAAAGCAAAAATGACCCACTGGGATGTCATCAAGATAAAAAGCTTCTGCACAGCAAAGGAAACAATCAACAAAACTAAAAGGCAGCCTACAGAACAGGAGAAGATATCTGCAAATGACATATCTAATAAAGGGCTAGTATCCAAAATCTATAAAGAACTTATCAAACTCAACACCCAAAAAACAAATAATCCGGTAAAGAAATGGGCAGAAGACATGAATAGACACCTTTTCAAAGAAGACATCCAGATGGCTAACAGGCATATGAAAAGTTGCTCAACATCACTCATCATTCCCTGATGAGGGAAATACAAATCAAAACCACAATAAGAAACCACCTCACACCTGTCAGAATGGCTAAAATTAACAATACAGGATGTTGTTAATCTCTGAGGATGAAGAAAAAGGGAAACCTTCTTGCGCTGTTGGTGGGAATGTAAACTGATGCAGCCACTCTGGAACACAGTATCCAGGTTCCTCAGAAAGTTAAAAATAGAACTACCCTACCACCCAGCAGTTGCACTACTAGATATTTACCCAAAGGGCACAAAAATACAGATTTGAAGGGGTCCATGCACCCTGATGTTTATAGCAGCATTATCAACAAGAGTTAAACTGTGGAGAGAGCCCAAATGTCCGTCGACTGATGAATGGATAAAGAAGATGTGATATATATATATATACAATGGAATATTACTCGGCCATCAAAAAATGAAATCTTGCCATTTGCAATGACATGGATGGAGCTAGGGTGTATTATGTTAAGTGAAATAAGTCAGTCAGATAAGGACAAATACTATGATTTCACTCATATGTGGAATTTAAGGAAGTGGATGAACATATGGGAAGGGGGGGAAAGGAGAGAGGGAAACAAACCATGAGAGACTCTTAAGGATAGAGAATAAACTGAGAGTTGATGGACAGAGGTGGATGGGGGACGGGCTAGATGGGCGATGGGTATTAAAGAGGGCACTTGTGATGAGCACTGTGTTGCATGTAAGTGACGAATCACTGAATTCTACTCCAGAAACCAATATTGCACTGTATGTTAACTAATTAAAATTTAAGTTAAAAAAATAAAATTTGGTTTAAAAAAGTATTTATTGCCATGTGCTACTTTGAAACATGAAAGTATAGCAAACGGACAAAGAAGTGTTTCAAATAGTTTTACCTAAATGTTTTTTAAGTAGTTATCAAATATGCAATTATATATATGTTTATACTATTTGGGTTAAGTAATTATATATGGGAAAAAGAGGTGGTATTAGAATTTCACTGATAATAAACTGACTCTGCATGGCTAGATTAATCTATGCTTAAAGAAAAATATGAAATCATAAAGAAACACATATACCCTACTTTAAATCTATGCCCTTAAATTTTTTTGTGTGTTCTGTCTTGCAAGGTACTAGTTGATCAGACTATGCCCTCTATTTATAACTAATCATCTCAATACAACATGAAAAAATGAGATCTGGTACAATCTAAAATATGCTATAATAGATCAAGGAATTTATTTGTGGAACCAATATTTTCTATAGCTAATTCATTAAACATTTAACAAATATTTAATGCTTGTTAAATTTAAAAACGATAAATATATTTTGAATTGAACTTAAGTGTAAAACAAATCAAAGTTGAAAGACATTACAATTGTAGTTATACCTTAGGAAAAATAAAATGAAGTAAAAAAATAGAAATAGAATATAAATTAATAGGAAAGACTGTGAAAACATTTTCATGGTCCTTCATGGGTAGGGTTTACAAAAGGAAAGGAAAACTCAGGTGTTCACATGCCATCAAAAATAGAATGTGTGGGGAAATATATCAACCTATCATGGCACACTTACTTTCTAAAAACCAGTGCGCTAACCTTAGCCTTATAAAGCCTGGGCAGAAAAGTATGCAACGAGACAAGCAGCTGCTATCGTATCTCAAAGAATGAGAACTAAGAGTTAAGGCAAACACCATGCTGGAAAGACATCTAAAATCTGAAAATCCAAGTCATCATTTTTCATAGGATAGAATTATCTTTCATAGGAGAGCACTAAGCTTGCAAGGAACAGAGGGATCACATTTAGAATGCTCTGCCTCCCCGGCAATATTTAGAAAGTAGGGGAAAAAAGATAAGGACTGGAAAAGAACTAGCAGTTAGCAAGAAAAGGAAGGGAAAAAACTTGAAGCAGGAAGAATAGAGTAAGTAATCCATAGACAGAGTGGTTTTCATTTAGTTGGAGCTGAAGGGATTGAGATTCAAGTCAGCTTATGAAAATCTGAACTGATTTCTCACTATAATAACTTGTTTAGAAAATGAAGATTAGCATCTAGAGTAGTGTGAGTAACCACACTGGTAATAAAAATCTTATATTTCATGTTTATAAATTAGAAAATGAAATGTCTTAATCAAGTGTGAAAAGGTTCTTAAGAAATGTCTCTGCCCATTGACCAGGATAAACTTTGACCATGTAACTGTCATTGTCACTGATATTAGTAAGCTTCAAAACTGTTCACTGATCACATTTTCCACAACATCCTAAGCAACAGTTCTCAAAATTTGGTTCACTGCTGTACCTCTGGATATAGGTACACATGCGTGCCAATTAAGTTGCTTGTCAAGTCAAAATTGCAATTAACCATTCATTAAATTTATAGCAATCTTCTGCTTTGAAAAGTTACCAAGTCACAGAGATCAAAGCAGACATATGGCTTCTGTGATCCAGACTGACAAAGAGCAATTTGTCACATTATCTGGAAGAATGCTCCATTGACTACCTACATCAGAATTCCCCGTGATATCTATAAAGATCTTCAAACTCCTAAGTCCCAGGCTGGGCTTTTTGAATTATTATTAGAGGGCCTAGGAAGCCACACTAAGTACTTTATAGTCATTATTTCATTGAAGCATTATATCACACCTATGAAATAGCACTACACTACAATCCTCATTTTACAGATGACCTTGTTAAATAACTACAAAGTTACAGAGCCAGGGTTCAATCCAGATTCCATAGTTGGACTCCATAGTCCAACTACTAAACCACTGCAGTATTCCTTCTTTCCTGATTAATTTGGGTATAGACACATGTTTTGACAACATAAAAATGCTATCATAGGTGTGTTGTGTGCATATGTTGGAAGACAAGCATCATAGGAATTCTTTCCTGCCTTTTATCATTCCTTCCTAGTCTTGGGATATTAAAAATGAAGCCAAGGACAAATGGTGAGTGAAGTGGACATCTTTAGCTTGTTCTCTCATGAATCAATCACCTAATATGCATAAACAAAAAATAAGCAATGAGAACTCATTGATAAAAGGGGAAAATAGGAATGTCTTCTCTGTATTATAGTTTTTTTAGTGATTCTTATTAAATACAGAAAATTACAGAAATTATAATATTTATATCTAAAATATCCTTAATTCCAGATATTACAAGCATCATGAAACTCTGATAGATTCTCTATCTTTCTATACTAGTTTACCTAAAGTTGGCAAAAATTGTGTGTTTTATTCTGAAGGAGAAGCCTATGGAAAATGTTTCCAAAATAATGATCATACATTAATTTGTTTAGATTGAAATCCTTGGCTTTATTTACTTCTAAAGAGCATTGCATGTAGGTCTTGTCCAGAACACATAAACACTGGTAAATAAGCAAAATATGCGTTTCTTCAGAAAGTGAATATCTGGATATTTCCAATGGTTTAATTTATCCAAATATAAGTGCATGTGGATCCATCATCAAAGATCACTGTATCCTAGCAATACGAAAAAGATAATTCAAAATAACAGAAGATGAAAAGAAAAGAACAAGCATGTACTGAACAAATAATTCAACTATGTTATGTTATGAGTAATAACTATGTAGTATGCTTACATATTTCAAAATAAGAAAAATAAGAACAGCCAGAATTTATTAAGTTCTTTCCATGTAGTAAGCACTACAGTAAACAACTTACAAACATTAGCACATTTTCTTCTCACAATAATTTTCTGAAATATGTATGAATAGTCACAATTTATAGGAGAATAACTAAGAAACGCTGACAGGTTAAGTAACTTGACCCAAGTCATATAATTTTAAAGCGTCATGGCTGGCATAGAAACCCATTTTTATGGACTCAATATTTTGTACTGCTAAAAATGTCTTCAAATTATTCTAACCAGGGATTGTATTGGATTAGTTTGAGAGGGGCTGTACCAGATTTGACATAAGCACCCAGGTACAAATGATTCACTGGCTGAATGCCACCTGTGAACGCCATTTCCATCACCTTCCTGGACTGCAATCAGAGGATTAGGAAGATCCTGCCTTTCTCATCCCACGCAGTCAACTGCCTTCGGACACCTGCAGGATACTGGCTCTAGGAGATTTCTTGGTTATGTTAACTCATTGTAAGAAGCCCCAGAGCAAATATTATGATAAGCCCTTTACCTGGTATCTTGGTGCTTCATTTTAATCTCTAGGAACTTGATCAACTTTACTCTAGGACAGTCTTTACTGTGGGAATGTGTTCCTTACACTCTGGCAGAATTCAAGTAGGAAAGAAAATTCAGTAATTTGATTTGAAGTCAATAGGAAGAACTTGAGAGAAAGTTCAACTATATAGGTTTTATTGTTGTAATTTGCTTTTTTTTTTTTTACTGTTAATTAGCAATTCACTCACCAAATTATTTTTAAGCTTATGTCACAGGTACTCTTTTTCATTCAAAGTGTACTGTGATAACATTTCAACTGAATGTGAGAATTGGTTCTCAAATTAACCTATTTTGCCATTATCATACCTGCAGGATTCAAAATTAATATTTGGCAGCTTGGATCACTGATTTTCACAAAATCTAGTGATAGTCTCTCAGTTGTAGTAAGTCACTATCTTATTAAATAGCTCAACAGGAAGCAACTAAATGTCCTATGACAGGTAGGAAAGGCATAAATTAAACCATTGGAAATATCCAGATATTTGCTTTCTGGAGGAATACAGACGAATGATAAAAAATATTAGCAGCTAACAACTAATTACTTACTATGTATCAGAGCCTAAGCTAACACATAAACTTATTTATTCCTCACAATAATCATTTAAAATGGATATCACCCACCTCTGACATGTTTTAAGGAAGAAATCGAAGACCAAAGAGGCACAATATCTAAGTTTGAGGCACAATATCTAAGTTTGAATGAATGGATGAATGGATGAATGAATGAAACAGAACTTCTAACAATTTTGCCCTGAAAAAAGGACAACCTTAAGGAACAGCTAGAAGATAGGATTTCATTCTTGGAAGCTCTGTGAAGCTAAATATTACTGTGACACTAATAATTATAGCTAACCTTAATCTAACACATATTAATTTCTAAGTAGTTTATATACATGATCTCCCACTTAGCCTTATGAGATAAATATGGTATAAGTACTATTACATTAATGCTTATCTCAATTTATCAACGAAGAAATTAAGACTCAGAGGTTGAGTAACTTGCCCAATTACCATGCATCTGTTAAATGGCTGAGCTAAGATTCAGATCAGTTCTAAGTCCATGACTTGAGCACTTAGCCTCTGTACTACATATTCCTGTAAGAAATTCAAACTTCTGCAGTTACAATTTCTGTCTCACCATAGCCAAGTGCATATGCTCCTGAATCAACAGTGCAGTTTGTTCTTCCAGAGTTTAGAGAGAGGTAGTACAGTGAAAGGGGAAGGAAAGGATGCTAGATCCATTTCATCTCACCTCCTTGCTGTCCAATTATACCAAAAGAAGAACAACAAAACATTAAAGCAGTCAAAAACAGGACAATTTAGTACACATCAAGTTCTGAACTTCTATAATCAGAGATTGTATGTGTTGATATTCCTCTTACTGAGCAGCTGTGAGGAACTCCTGTAAGGAACACAGGAGTTAACTGAGACTGATGGTTTAATTGAGTAAAATATGTATTTTTCTTTAATTACTTATCTTAAAAAATTCTGTGATATAGCCCTAAATTTTATAATAGAATCAAACTTTTTAAGAACATATTATTCTTTACCAAAGCCTTTTTTTTCCTTCGAAGTCTTGACTAACGCAGATTGTGTGGTATTGACCAAAAAAAGCACTGCAAATCTGAGTATTCATCCCAGTTCTGGCATTATGAGTTGGACCACGGTAAGGCTTCATCTCTCCAGTCCTCAATTTCCCCCTCAGTAGGATGAGGGGATAAAGCAGTTAACATTCTCTGTAAGAATGTTTCTGAAAGATCTATGATTATTCAATGCTCTTCTGGAAAACTGAGAGCAGATGGTTAAATAATTGAAAGTATAAAGGGAATAAAGATATGTAGTTTTTATACACTATTTTTTCCTTGCCGTATTTATTAATACATTTCCAAACAAAAGTACCCGATCAAAGACACATATAAGGTAGATGGGTTCATCATGTGAGCTACAAGTTAGATCTAGTGTCAGAAGCTTTACAAACCACTGTTACATTCAGCATTTACTCTGGAGAAGTAGTTTAAGGATCAAGAGGAGTAAGTAATCTCTATCATATCACATAGATTTGAATCCCAATTCCACTGCTCCCATGGTGATGTGGGTAAGTTAACTTCTCCAAAACTCAGTTTCTCAACTGTGAAATGAGAATGATGATGCTTACCTTGAAAGGTTGTTTAAAGGATCAAGTGGGATAAATTATGCATAGTTCTTAAAATCATAAAATCAATCACTGGTACACATTAAGCCCTTAACAAATGGTAGCTAATGATGTTAATTTACCTACATTTTCTTGGGAACCCCAATATATAGTTAGAGAAACAGAAACTCAAAGAAACTAAATAACTTTCCCATGAATGCACAATTAGGAAGCAAAGAAACTGGAATGTAAATTCAGCTCTATCAGATTTTAAAATCCGTGTGCACTTTCCCCCAAACCACACCATTGCCCTAGCCCACAGCTCTGGCACTCATATCCTGTCTTCCCAGTTGTCTTATCTCTTCATCTTTTAATATTCTGACCCTGTCTCTAGTTAGACAATAAGTTGTTCAAGTGTCTTCTGTTTATAATCCCTTTTTTCCATAATGCCCAGTACAGGGTAAGATGCTATGGAAAGAAGAAAATTAGCCCTTATTCCTCTAAAGGAAAGGAAGGCAATAATATCTGGGTTTATATTCCAGCTCTGGCACTTACTAGCTATGGGATATTGGGCATGTTTTTAACTTCTCAGTAAAACAATTTCCTCATTTGTAAATAGGTATAACAATTATACCTGCCTCCTAACAATTAAATGTATAGATTAAATAAGTTATGTGCTTCTACATATTAAGCATTCAACAAATGAAAGCCCTTTAAAATATATCATTAGTTTTCCCACTTATTTTTACTCTTGGTGCTCCTTTTCTCCTTCATAAAGTGACTGGCCTACCTCAAAGAATCCCTCTCTGCATTAATCACAGTGCCTGACACACTAAAGCCCTCAAATATATATATATATATATTGGGGGAGAATGTGTATATATATATACACACACATATATATATATTTGGGGAGAATGTATATATATATATATATTTGGGGGAAATGCACACAGATTTTAAAATCTCTTTCTCTCTGTATATGTATATATATATATATGATTCCCCCCATATTTTCAAACTTTAAATCTAAATATGTAATTAAGTTATAACTCTATGTATTCTCGGAGAATAAAAATGAACCATAATGGGAAATAATGCTAATGTACCCCCAGCATAGAATTCATCACAATGTATTGTAATGAGTTTTGTAGATCCCCATACACATCATGCTCTTTCATCCTCTATGCCTTGTCACATTAAATTCCATCTTTCAGATCCATTATTTCACTGCCCACCTCCATGTGAATTTGTAGGACACCCTATAAACATCTGCTAAAAATTGATGAATTGCTTGATGCGGGACAAACTCCCAAACATCTTCTGTCAAAATCAGAGAGGGAGACAAACCATGAGAGATTGGGGACTCCCGGAAACAAAATGAGGGTTTCAGAGGGGAGATAGGTGCGGGGGGGGGAAGCCAGGTGGTAATTATTACGGAGGGCACGTGTTGTGATGGGCACTGGGTGTTATACACAACTGATGAATCATTAAACACTACATCAAAAACTAATGCTGTACTATATGGTAGCTAACTGAACATGATAAAAAAAAAAGTGTGGAGAGTACAAGAGAAACAGCTTTTCCTTTCAAAATAAACACCAGATTCTGATAACTTCCTATGAAAAAGTAACAAAATATCTCCCACTAATATTTTATAGTAATTCTGATAGGGATTGCATTAAATGTGTAGATTGCTCTAGGTAGCGTTGACATCTTCACAATACTTGTTCTTCCAATCCATGAGCATGGAACGTTTTTCCATTTCTTTGTGTCTTCCTCAATTTCTTTCATGAGTATTTTATAGTGTTATGAGTACAGATTCTTTGCCTCTTTCATTAGATTTATTCCTATGTATCCTATGGCTTTGGGTGCAATTGTAAATGGGATCGACTCCTTAATTTCTCTTTCTTCTGTCTTGTTGTTGGTGTATAGGAATGCCATTGATTTCTGTGCATTGATTTTATATCCTGCCACTTTACTGAATTCCTGTATGAGTTCTAGCAGTTTTGGGGTGGAGTCTTT
>NC_138382.1:43912357-44004150 GCF_054177405.1 Leptonychotes weddellii
ATGCAATATATGTTAAGAAAAAAAAAAGAAGAAGAAGAAGAAGGTAGCGGGAGGGGAAGAATGAAGCGGGGGAAATCGGAGGGGTAGAGGAACCATGAGAGACGATGAACTCTGAAAAACTAACAGGGTTCTAGAGGGAGGGGGGTGGGAGGATGGGTTAGCCTGGTGGTGGGTATTGAGGAGGGCACATTCTGCATGGAGCACTGGGTGTTATGCACAAACAATGAATCATGGAACACTTCATCTAAAACTAATGATGTAATGTATGGGGATTAACATAAGAATAAAAAATTTTAAAAAATTAAAAAAAAAGAAATCACAAAGTAACCTGAGGAAGGCTGACTGGCAAAGGAAATGAATATTGATGAAATGCTAAGATTTATCATCAATACTGTCATAATTATGCAATCATTTTTTTGTTCAACAGGTTTGTAAGTCAGTGTATATATCTGTAATTTTTAAATATAAATTCCTCCATAAAAATGACATAAAATCTATCTTATCTTTGCTTCCTTACTACTACTCTCTTTTGTTTTAAAAATTAAGCTTCAATAATAACTGCAAAGAATGTCCTTATTTCTTTCCACTTAACTTTGAAGGCTCAGAAAAGACTTGTGATTACTCTAAAATGCTGATCAAATATTTTGGGTGGTATCTAATTTTACTACAATCAGTCTCCAGAAGATGTACGATCCCTTTTTCCTTCTTCACCATTAGGTAAATCAGTGTTTGAACTTTAGAGTAACAATTAAGAGAAAGAAGCAGAAACTTCAATGACAGTCTTGACAAAGGACTAGGATACTGCAGAAAACCAAATCATCTTTCTCAGAACAATGTATGATATTTCACTCACAGCACACCTTTAAATGGCTATTACCTTTGCTTACATTGATTTACTTTCATCATTAAGAAGCTCCACCCACTTAAAATAGCAAGAATAATCAATTCTCCTGAATATTTTACATAAAGCCACGTCAAAAGACAGAAGAATGAACTAAGTGATCTTTTAATGTTCTTTTCATTTTTTGGACATAGTATGACATATTAGAAAGAATACCTGCTTTGGAGACATTTAGCAAGCTGCATAAGGCTTACTTTTCCCTTCTAAAAAGTGAGAGCAGTAGGTCCTCTAGAGGACTACTATGAGAATTATGTCCCACCATCTATATAAAATACTTAGTATGGCATCTGGCACATAGTAGGAACTTTTCTTAGGTCAGCTTCCCTAGAAAGAGTCTGGAAATGTAACTCTTACATCATTGAGTGTTGAGGGTATGCTCTCAGGTAAAATCTGCTGGGACTGAAGGAAGCAGGATAGGGCAGGGGAGAAAAGCTAGTCAGAGTTGTGGGTTTGGTTCAGTTGTTTGCTGGTAGATAGCTCTAGGGGAGAATAAGAAAAAAGAAAAAAGCTGTGATTTTTAGTGTGTGCCTATTTCTGTGGTATAAATACTCTCACCTCAGCCAATTTTAAATTATCCACATGATGTCACTGAACAAAGAGTTTAAAGGAAGTGTTAACAGTCAGCTTCAGTGCAAGCTGACCCCAGCACACCACTGGGTTAGCCTCTCCTTCAGAGATTTCTGGATTGTGCAGAGCACATAGTTATCTCTCTTGGAGGCAAAGGGGCTGGCCTTTAGTAAACCAGAATTAGTCTGTCATTAAGTATGGGATGTCCTGGGGGAAAGGATAAAACCTCCACAGTCTCCCTTCAGCCGAGGGCAGTTCTCACAACATGTTCAGCTATAAACTGTTATCAGCCCATGGTTACAGCAGGGGACTAAGTGCTTCTGCCTGGAAAGGTAATTCTGATGGGGCAGCAATGTCAGCTAATACAGTGCTCAGTAAATGATGCTTAGTAGAATACTCATGCCTCTAAGTGATTGCTGCAGTCCTGATGTATTTATCAATATTAAGAGTCTGTTCTATTATGAGTTTGTTCACCTTAAATAAACCAAATGATATTTGAGCTTACATTCAAAAAAAAGGCAATACTAATATTTAGTAGCGTAGTATCTTTTCCATAAGTAGATAATGTGCTACAATGAACTATTTCCTCCTCTCTCCCACTATATTTCTAAAAATCAGAACCCCATACTCTTGCATAAAACAAGCAGCAGTTTCTCTATATCACCCCAGAACTCTACCGTGAAAAGAGATGATGCCCAAGATCTCCATGGAGATGACCATAAAGCAAATGTTAGTAAAACTACCTCTGAATGGCAGTACAGATATAGTGGGAAGGTGGAGGAGTTTCTTAATTTCTGCCAGTATTTGGATTTGACGAAGACCTATATATTTTGTAAGCTGTTCGGCATTCATTCATCATTAACTAATTACACTTTATACCTCTCTTGTCTTTTCATTTGATGTTGCTAAATCCCAAGTAAATGATGGCAACAAACTATGAGAATTTAGTAGGCAGTTAAGATTTCAAGATCTGATGTTCACTGAAATGACAACTGTAAAAAAACAGCAAACTAGGTAACAAATACGTATTTTCTGAACCAAGAATATGGCTACAAAGTCAAGGAAAAATATGACAGACTATTAAAAATATTAGAAATAATATAAAATATTGGGAATTAAATTTAGATAATCCTAAAAGGATAGATACATAGTTTTATGTCTATCTGTCCATGTACCTATGAACCAATCAGTCTATCATCTATCTACATCTAAAATCTTTGAAAGGCCAGGATGGTAAGAATAGAAGGAATGTATTTGGCTTCTATAGGCTACAGGAAATAAAAGTTTAAACCAATAAAATGGCATAATTTTAAATATTACAATACTCTATCCTTAACTGATAGTCTTCAAATGTTCTTAAAGCTCTTACAAAACTCTCAAATGGACAGCATGAGAACTCTGATGAAGATTTAAGTATTACAATGAGATGTAAATATGAAATTACAATGTTCTAAAGCAATGTTTTGGCATCATTTTTTTTTTTTTAATTTATTTATTTGGCAGAGAGAGACACAGCGAGAGAGGGAACACAAGCAGGGGGAGTGGGAGAGAAAGAAGCAGGCTTTCCGCCCAGCAGAGAGCCCGATGCGGGGCTCGATCCCAGGACCCTGGGACCATGACCTGAGCCGAAGGCAGATGCTTAATGACTGAGCCACCCAGGTGCCCCTTGGCATCATCTTTTATTCACATGCCAAACTGTCTGTCTGAACTTATCTGTTTAGATTGGTTGGAATTTTACCTGTTTTATTTGCATATTGCTATTTGGTTTCACAAATATTTTGCTGAGAACTCTCTGAAAAAAAAAATTTGTATTTCGTGGAAATGAAAATAAGTAGACATATATATAGACATACTAGAGCATATATAAAAATTATGCCTGTTAATGTAAGAAATATCATAATTATAGTTTTCTAATTGAAGAATATTATGAACAGTGATCAGCTTTGAGTTAAGTTGTAACTCTAAAATTCCTTTTCAACCACAAGATGACCCCCTTAGTAAGTCTTAGTTTAGCTGCATATAATTATTTATACCTTGTTTTCAATGATAAGAATTACAAGTTTGTATGTGTATATTTTTAAGAACTACTCTTTTTAAATAGGTAAACTTGGTTCTTAGAAATGCATGATGAGGGATAAAGGGCAAGAGATAGAATGAACACACTTTGTGTAAGTGGGCCTGACTGAACCAGGTCAAAGCAGTCTACTTTGTCTAGTGCTGCTATGGATTTCTCTTAAGTGGGAAAAGCTGTTATATTCATGAAATTTGAAGGACATTTGAGAAATACCAACACCCAAGGCTTTGCCCACAGGACCATCAAGTTTATCAGTCTCTGTCCAGAAGCATTGTGAGACCCTGAAGACAGTGGTCATCAACTCTCAAACATAAATGCAAGAATGTAAAATAAAAGCGGCACTGAATATCTAAGATAGTAGTTTAGAAACACAACACACACTCACATACACGCAAAACTCTTAGTAATTATATTAATTTGAACAACAACAAAAAGAACATATTATTGAAACTGTGGGTATGTAGAACCTAAAATGAGTCAATAAAAATTAATTTATGCTATCAAATAATACACATTTAATTATGCCATCAGTGTTTATTTATTGCATTGTCTTATTGTTTTATTCTAGTAAATGGTAAAAACAAACTGATGTAGGATTACTACCAATGGTGGTTCAACTCTATGTTTTTTGTTTTGGGGTGTTTTTTTTTTTGGCATAAATTCTATGTTCTTCCCATAAGATCTTACATTCCTCAAACAAGCAATACTCCAACTAAAAGCATTTCAGGTAATAATCCTTTCATGTACTATATTCCTGAATAAAATTCTATACTGTCACACTGAAAATACACCATAAGAGACTGATGCAAACCTGCACCTCTAGGAACACAATAGTGCAAAACAGTCTGCCCATTAGTCCCACAAACTGATTTGAACCAGGCTTCAAAGCTTATTATGTGTACAACACTGAACAAGTTAACTTCTCTATACTTCACTTTATTCATTAAATGAAGACAGATAATAGTACCTGCATGATAGAGTTGTTGTAAGAACTACATAAGATAATGTATCTGAAGCTGTTACCACGGTATCTACACCAATGTAAATGCTCAGTAAATGTTTTTTATCCTAATTATGCCTAGATCTGGGCTACAAAATTCATGTCCAAAGCCATGTAGAGATGTCACAATCTTAACTTGAAAACTGAGACCAGGATATATGTATCAAATGGTTAATATATATCATTGCCAACACAGATTTGGTAATAACTTAAAAAAAGATCATTTATTTCCACATTTTTTGTTGCCAGAAATCGAGAGGTTTGCAATCAAATTTTTGAAAATATAGAGAAGCATGAAGCAGCTGGGAATTTGCTATCTTGACCTACAGGCAAGCAGAAGCTCAGATATTGGAGGGATACAATCGAAGTCCAATAAGTAAAAAGTGTATTTTGCTATGTGGGAGGCCACACAAAGCTTTATGATCAATAAGTTTTAGGTATGTTGACAAAATGATATAATATATCTTATCAGGGGCACCTGGGTGGCTCAGTTGGTTGAGTGCCCAGCTCTTAATTTCTGCTCAGGTCAGGATTTCAGGGTGGTGAGTTTGAGCCCTGGGTGGGGCTCTACTCTCAGTGCAGAGTCTGCTTGAGATTTTCTCTCTCTCCCTCTTCCCCTGTCCCTCCCCCCACTCGCGTGTGCAAATAAATAAATAAGATCTTTTAAAAAAACAAAAAGAAATCTTATCAAATGATTTCCAGAATTATATAAATCCCCAAAAGCACTTCTTTTTTCAGCAATGAAAATAGAAAAATGAGCTAAACAACAACAACAAAAAATTCCCCAATTCTTCTTATTCATTGCATTATCCAAACAGGAAAACGTATTCCAAGGCAACATTTAAATTGGGAACAAATCTGAAAATGGAAAATTTTGTGTCACCTCTTCCATTTTCAAATTGATCTTCAATTTAAATAAATTAACAGATAAAAAACAGAAAACTCAAAAACTCAATGAGTAGGAGTTTAAGTAAAGATGAGAGAAAAAGTAATAATAATAATAAAGAAATGTTATAATAAAACTTACCAGAAATGAAGGGAATGAATCTCCAGACAGAGGAGGTACCATCAACAAAATTCAAATGACCTACAATGTCATCACAGTTCAGAATAGCCCCAGAGTTGTCATTTTACTCCATCTCTCCTTGCTAACTATTAAGAAGTGAAATGACATTTGATCCCTGATTTTAGGGTGTAATTACTTTTTCTTTTCTGGAGACATCTGGGATCTTAATCTCTGATGTTTTGAAATTTGATAGGTATAATTTTGGTTTAATCAAAAAATGTATTTAATTTATTGGGAAGATACTGGTGAGAAAGTTTATGCACACTACTTGGAAATATGGAGTAAATACCAGAAGTAACAGAGTTTAAAGTTGAGACTTAAGTTTGAAGCTTGATGGTACGGGGGTGGTCAAAACTTCTATATTCCTATTTTCTTTAAAAGAATGTAAAATATTTCCCTTCTAAGATGAAACTAACAAAATACAAAGCCATGAAAAGAAGAATGTAAGGAAAAGGAATATCTTCATCAGCTGCAATAAAATTCTTTCTTTCCCATGGCAGGAGAAATTAAACGCATATATTCAATAATTTAAACAGCTCAAGGTCTGATTGGTTCAATACATTTTGGGACACTTTGAAAAGTCAATACCTGTAATGAAATGGAGTATACAATATTTTTTTACTATAGGGGATAAAATGCAAATTGCACTATGTTTGTTTGTGCAGCCCTTAGTCAAGAAAAACAGGCACTGACTTCAGTAGAGGTCTAGGCTCCAATACATAATTAGACCCAGTGGCACTTCATAAAGGAATCCACTGTCCCATAAGGCAGAAGGTGAACTGTAGAAGATGCTATCACATTCTAATAAAATGTATAATATTTCATTAAATATGCCTTCCTAAACATTTAGGAAGACACAATCAGGTGAAAAAAAAAGATTATAATCTTTTTATTTAGTGTGCTTGAAGATCAAACAGCCACAGATCATTTTAAAATATACATTTTTCTTATTCACCTGGAGAAAATTTCAAAGGTGACTTTGCCTGCCTGGAACAGAGTAATAGGATAGCTATGACAGGAAAACACAAAGAAGACAGTAAGTGCTGTCATTCTTCTCTGTCCCATATCCCACAACCAAACAAAAGCAAGAAGCCCAGGGTTAGCACAGTACGTGTGTTCACCCTGTGGTCAGTCAATCAACAAATACATAGTTAGTGCTAATCTGTGCCATATCCTGGGAAACAGTACTGATCAATTCAGGCTTTGTTACTGGCCAAGTCTTAGCTCACTCTGTTTCAAACTTTAAGATGCATACAAATTACCTTGGGATCTTGTTAAAATTTAGATTTTCATTTAGCATATCTGGGGATGGGGGGCTTGAGAGTCTGCATTTATAATATATCCCAAGTGAGGCCCATGCTTCCTCGCGGTGGACCGCACTTTGATTAACAAGGGTCTACAATGTACAAAATAGCCATTTGGTCCCATAGAAATGACAAAGTAGCTCGTAATACTCAAAATGAGTATTCATCATTTCTCACTAGGGTGTATAGTTTTTAACTTATTAATATAGTCAAAGAAATGGGTACTTCGAAGTGTTTTAGGTGAACACAAAAACTCAGTTGAACATTTTCCCAACAAAAGAAGTATTCTTTCTTGCAATGCAAATTTCATGCACTTGGATAAGCACTGCATGAACATCCAACAGTACATATGGTAACATTTCTAGATAAAACTACACTCCGCACATTGACACTAGTTCAGGAGTGGTCAATTGGATTTAGTGAAAAATCAAAATTAGAGAAGTTAGGAATACTCCTTCAAATGTGAATTCCAGCTCAAAATAGTCAAAAAAATTGTGTCCTATCCTAAGGCTTTAGTAAATTTCTAAGAAACATTTTCTTTTTTTTTAAGATTTCATTTATTCATTTGAGAGAGACAGAGAGAGCACAAGCAGGGGGAGAGGCAGAGGGAGAGGGAGAAGCAGACTCCCCACTGAGCTGGGAGCCCGATGCAGGGCTCCATCTCAGGACCTGGAGATCATGACCTGAGCAGAAGGCAGACGCTTAACCATCTGAGCCACCCAGGCACCCCTCTAAGAAACATTTTCTATCCCTAATCCTATTTGCTTAATGAGAAAATTTTTCCTAGATAGTGAAGAGAGAAACAAGACTCTAATGTTTACAAAATTCATTTTCAAGGTTTTTTAAATTACAAAAAATTCCTAAGATACCTGAAGAAAAAATATATATTTTAGTATCTTCTGCTACATTTTATTTTGATTTTACTAAGATTATATGTCATTAATAAAGTTTTTGCAAAATATAACAAACATTAAACTTATATAAAACCTCACTGTATTTTAATTCATAACAAATATTAACCATGTTGCTTAATACAATAATTATAATGTTCTATTAGCCTAAGTTCTGTTTCAAATACAAAGCATGAATTAGATATATGCTGTATTGTTCCTGAAGAAGCAAAAATACCCATGGTTTAAATAAAATACCTTAAAGACTTAATTTCTATTTAATAAAAGCTTTACTAGCTGATTAAAATCACAGTTTAATAACTAAAGATTAATACAGTATAGAATAACTAATATTCTGATAAACTTTGATAAGTCCATGAGCTAAGGTGTTAATACAAATATTTATATGTTATGTTTGAATATGTTGTTACTATTCAACCTTATTGGTTTTGATAATTATGAGTGAAATGATGCTTAGCTATAGTGAGAACAACCCATAAACAGAACACTTATTGACATTTTTAACATTCTGTGAAACTGCTTACATTTACCGGGGGGAAAATCACTAAAGCAACTGAAGTGTGGATGACTATAAGTGAATGCAGATTAATATAAAATTAATGAAGTATCTATAGGGCATTTAATGCCTACATCCTCATAAACATATGGTTTATTTTAGAACTAGTAAATTGACTGCCAAAGTTTATTTTGTGATTTTCAACCTTAATTGTGGTAACAGGGGTGATTTTTATTCATATTTATTTATACCAATCAAGTAGAAGTAGAAAAATCAATTTCACCAGACTCTGGACAAAATAAAAACAAATGATTTATCTGATTCAATTATTTCTGATCTAAATGGTAAAAATCAAATGTAACACGACTATTGTCAAACTATTTAAATGAAATGATTTGATGTGAACTATTATTTTTGTAGCTATTTTACATTTATTGGAAATAAACTTTCTCCCCCTTAACCTCTTCCAGTCTGTCAATCGTCCCCCAATTACAGTACTCATGATTACGTACGTAGGAGAGCAAGCAGTTTAAAAAAAAGAAGATGAAGAAAAAGTAGTTTATTTCCACAAGTGTTTGTATAAAAGACATAAAATTGAGCAACGGGGGCACAATATAGTTAAGAATCAGCCCCTCATTTAAATTATGGCTCCATCACTAGCCAGCTATCTGGCACTGAAAATGTCACTTAACCTTATGAGTTCTCATCAATAACCTATGGACAACAACAGTACCTACCACAGTAGTTGACATTACACACTATAAATGAAGCCTGTATTATAGTGCATGACACACAGAAATAATAAGTGCAACCTAGTATTAAACCACGTTAAGTTTTTCAGGCTACTTACAAAGTTTATCTCAATAAAGAAATCTAAAAACCTTTTTCTTTAAATACTTTTTTTTTAAAGATTTTATTTATTTATTTGAGAGAGAGAGAATGAGAGAGAGCACATGAGAGGGGTTTGGGTCAGAGGGAGAAGCAGACTCCCTGCCGAGCAGGGAGCCTGATGCGGGACTCGATCCAGGGACTCCAGGATCATGACCTGAGCCGAAGGCAGTCGCTTAACCGACTGAGCCACCCAGGCGCCCTAAAAACCTTTTTCATTTAAAAATATGTACATATAAACCCACTGATATTAAAAATTATATTAAATAAGTTCAAGTACAATGATACGCACTACTTCTTTTACAAGTGTTTCTAAATTCTAAGAACCTTCTGTTAATGTTTTCAGACGATTTATGCAAGGCTTAATGGTCATCTCATTGCAGCATGAACGATAGAAGAAAGGAGAAAAACACAGGACTTGCCATGAATTCCAGGTGTAAGGACGAAACAGAAGTTAGCAGAAGTGGCCTATATGCGGAGAGTACCAGAGGGGTAATGTGGTCCAAGCTATCTGAAAGGCTAGTCACTTTAGGCAGAAAACAAGTGGGAGCTGCCCAGTGGGGGGCACTATACCAACCCTGAATAAAGGGACTGGCCTGAGCAAAGCCGAACAGCCACAGAACTGGGCATGCAGCTGAACTCCCACCATATAGGCAGACTGTGTTACTGGCTTTTGTGACTGGTCATAACTAAGGAGAAGGAAGCAAGCAGAATCTATCTTACAATAAAATGAAAATGGAAAGACAGGATAGGATATATCTGTAAGAACAGAGAATGGAGTCTTAAGTAGCAGTAAAGAGAATTAGGGAGAAATATAAATCTCCTAAGAGCTATAATGGTTCTAGGTTCTTGGTGACTTAATTACAAACCACAACCATATTGTGGGACCAGGCCATTTGATGTTTCTATTTTATTTAAAAATAGTCTTGCAAGTTCTTACCATTACTTCTGCACTACCACTCCTCAAATCCGTGCCTCCATGATTTCTCACCTGGAGGATTGCAAAAGCCTCTTCACTCGTCTCCCTGCTTCTGTTGTTGCTGCCTTCTAAAATCCATCTTTTCAAACATAAGCCAGACTATGTAATGCCTCCCTGTGAAGTTCTTAAATGCCTGCTATGTGATTTAGAATAAAATATGAATATCTTGCAATGATTTTCAAAACATACATGATATGACTCATGGCTACCTCTCTATCATCTGGGCCCCTTATGGTCTGCATGCTACAGGCACTCTGGTCTGCTTTCAGTTCCTTCAATATATCAAAAATGTTTATACGATAAAACAACTGCATTTGCTATCATATCTTTTTAGAATATTTAACCCTTGGGGATCTTCACACAGGTAGCTCCTATGTATCCTTCAATTCTCAGCTTGTATGTATCCTACACAGAAAGGTCTTCCCTGTCCAGGCAGTGTGAAATAACCCTTTTTTTAAAAAGATATTTATTTACTAATTGATTGATTTAGAGAACAGAGGGAGAGGCAGAGGGAAAAGGAGATAGAGAATCCCAAGCCGACTTCCCACTGAGCACAGAGCCCGGTGTGGGGCTTGATCTCATGACCCTGAAATCATGTCCTGAGCCGAAATCAAGAGTTGGATGCTTAACTGAGTCACCCCTGAAATAACCCCTTTCTTAAAATCACCGCTCAGTTTCTCAGTTACTACCCATCACTTTTCTTAGTTTGTTCATAGCATTATTAACACTTGGAATTACCCTGGCTATTTATTCTCTCATGTCTTCTCCGCTAGAATGAAATCTTCTTGAGGGCAGGGACCTTAACTGTTTCCAAAGTCTAATGCATAGAAGACACTCATATATACATCTGTTGAAGAAAGGAATAAAATGACAAAGAATCTTGGGAGCAGGGGGTTATGGTTACAAGTGGGAATGAGCTGCTTACTTGTATTTCCAGCTGCAACGGACTATATTATGGCTTCTTAAACTCATGTTGAAGTCCCAACCCCCAATGTAGTATATTTGGAGTAAGGAAGTAATTAAGGTTAAATGAGGTCATAAGCGTGAGTCCTTATTCTGTTGGGATTAGTGTCCTTGTAAGAGACACCAGCATGCTCTTGTTTGCTTCTGCCCATTCTTGCTCTCTCTTGTGCTCTCTCTTTCTCTCTCTCTCTCTCACCCACCCACCCTTTGCCCCCACCCCTGTACTGAAGTAAAGCTACAACGGGAGAGGGTACCACTGTCTGAGAGCCAGGAAGAAAGCTCTCCTCACAAATCATATTAGCCAGAACCCTGATCTAGGACTTCCAGTCTCCAGAATTGTGAGAAAATAAATTTATTTAAGCTACTCAGACTATGGTGTTTTGTTATGGCAACCTGAGCAGCCTAAGAAAATAGCTATAAGGGTCTGTGGAAAAAGGAGACAGTCGAAATGAGACGCGAATAGATGCCAAGATTATAAAAGAGTTCATCATTTACCAAGGATTACTGTTGCAAGTACATGTGTATCATGTTTATAAAATGGCTATTATTAGTTAATATATAAGAAGTTTTTAATTAGCCAGGAAGAAGAGAAAAAGCAGGAAAAAGTACCAAGTGTTAAAGAGTATCTGCACATGAAGTGGGAAAGACTTTCTAAGACATAGAGCATACCTCTTTCTGAGGGGTTGGCGGGGGAAAGAGGAAATTGACAGCATATAGGACAGGAAATTGTGTTGTCTGTATTTATGAGTGACATATTTTGAAGTTACACAGGGAGTTAAGCACTCATCTCCAGATTCCAGAGATGCTTGATTCAACTGTTAAATTCTAGAAAGCCTAAAGCCCATGCATAAATGCAGATGTCACACATGTAAGCCAGTGAAGAACAAAAAGACCCAAGAAAATCCACCTCCCTGCCTCTGGCCACCTCATGTGAGATGAAAGATATTCATACCCAACCCTCTGCTAGCATGGGCAACCTCTGCTTTCATATGTCAGTTATAACTCAGTGTTTAGGGGCACACTTATTCATTTATTTATATAACCTTGTGGTGAGAAAGCTATCAAAGATGTTCAAGAAGCCAATCTGATTCACTAATTTCAGATTCACCCAGGCAAAAACGGAGAATGAGGCAGCAAAATCTCATGAAGTTCATTACCTAGTGAACTTGAAAAAAAGGAGATCACTGACAAAACATGATGGTCAGTCCAGGTGGGTAGCTTCTTTAAGTCCTTAGAACCCTGGCTGGATATGATGCCACTGGCAGGAAAAAAAACACAAAAAACAAGAGACCTCTAATGCCTCACTCCATCACAACTTTAGTCTGAGCTCTCTCCTCCACCTCAACTTGTACTCCACATCTCAGTTACAGCAAAATGGTCCTGCCCTCTGACTCATTCCCTGGTTAAATCTTCACCTGATACACAGCACAGCTTCTTGCTAAAGCTCATTTCCTTCAATAACTACAATTCTGATTCTCCCCTTGATTCTTCTGCCTTCATCTACTTCTGACCTGCAAACCTCTCTTCCTAGGCACAGTCTCTTCCTACAGATCACAATAAGCGACCCCAGGATTCCACATCAGCCATGTAAGCTAAAGGCAGACATACTGTAGCTAAGTGCTTTTCTACTTGAAAGGTTCTGAGAAACCAATATTTCACTGTTCTTTCCTACTTAAGACCTTCTCCAAAAGGGTAAAAACCAGCATTGGCTCAATGCCCTACACATCGTGGAATTTCAACAAACATATATTGATTGAATTTCTCATGGCAAGTTATCTAGGACATTCAGACCCTTTTTATTTCACAAATAGACTATGTCAAGAGCCTCCCACCTGGGGTTCCTTGCCTCCAACTCCCAGTCTATCAATCTTGGCACAGTCAGATAACCTTCTCAAAATATTAATAGATACTCAGTAAACATCTTCTACTGATGAAGACATAATCCTAGCCGCTTTTTTTATATAAGCATTATTAGGTAGAAAAAGAGTACATTTCTCCACATACTAGTTAGAATTAAAAAAAAAAAAAACCTAGATGTGGAAATTGAGATGCAATGCTACATTCTTTCTGACACTATAATAACTTTCCTACCTTGTCCTGTACTTCTCAACTGATTCATTTTCCTAAATATGATGTAGGTTAATTATTATCACTAATAATAACTTTGATTTTATGTATTTTCCTCGATATAATAAAGCATCTTGAAAAGTACTATTACTTTATTTAGTCCTTGAAATAATTATTAAACTCAGGGCAAGACAACTTCAGGGAATTGCCCAGTATCACATGAGGATTTGTTGTTATGGTCAGGACTGGAGAACATGTTCCTGACTCCTAAGCCAACATTTTTAAAAAGCACAAAATTTCAAAGAAATAATACCCTCCTTACTAGCTCATGTAACTGACACATTTATTTCTTGGCGGCCGTAGTGAACCAATTGTCAGAAAACCGCTACATTAACTTCTAGTTGCTAAAGAACACTCCAAAAAACTTTCCAATTCATCACTGTCAATCTTGCTGCCATTACAACATAAGTAGGTGTTTTTTCCCACACAAAAGACAAAATTTCCCAAGGGTCATGTTTGTTAACACCACCCAGTCTTACTTGGTCTCCATATACAATGAGGTCTATTTAATGGCCCATTTGCTAAATGAATACAGTTTGAAAAGAGCTCCCTCTTTCCCTCACTAAAGGCACAGACATTCATAAGAGGGAGATTCATTGCCATCAAAGTTTATGATGTTAATAGCTTTAATCTCCATAGTTTTCCATGCATGCCATAAAATATGAATGAGGGGTCCATTGTTTTCACTGATAACAATATGGTTTGAGTCATTTAAAATATAATTGCTAATGACTATGACTTGCTTGTTTCATTAATGTGTCCAGCTTGGGACCAAATAAAGCTATATAAAATCCTTTGTGTTCCAACTAATGTTTTTATTTGAAATCAAATTCTCAGCAACGTATATTAACAGAAGACAATCAAATACATCTGAAGAAGAATCTTAACTGAACCTATTGTCAATACGCCCTTCACACAACTTGCTTCTTAAAACTTTTTAAAATAAAGATTTCTTTTTCTATTTAGCAAAGAAATACATTCCCATTGTCTAAAATTTGGAAAATATACATAGCCTCACAGCTCGGGAAATAATAGCATAATATTTTGCCGTTATTACGTTAGTTGCATTTTTGTGTATATCTGGAACTACATACGTAATAGTCATTAATTACATTAGCTAGCTGGCTGGCTGACTGGACAGGTGGGTGGATAGATTTTTCATCCAACATTGTGTCATGAGATTTTCTAATACCATTAACCAAATTTAGAAAGTTGTATTTGATGTTTGTACGGTAATCTATTGCTTTATTATGATTTAGCCATTCCCTTATTCTATGTTTTATAAAGTTCAATTTTTAAAATATTTTGTAACACTTCGAGTGTTTCTCAAAGTGTTATATTTCCAGAATATATATATTTCCAAAAATATATACATTTCAATATTTTAGATATATTCTTAAAAGTGAACTTACAATGTCAATAAATCTTTAAGAGATCTAGATTCATAACTAACACATCACCTTCCAGTAGTGGTAAATTAGTTGCATCGACTTACTTTTCCAGTCACAGTATATATTAGAGCTAACTGCAGCCTTATCAGCTTGAGATTTTTTAATTGTTTTATAATCCTTTTTAATCTTCCAGTCCATGATCATTCCTAGGTTCCAATTTGTTTACTGTTATAATTTAAACTGTTTCGAGTACAGATGGAATAAATAATATAAGCATGCTATTTTGTTGGATTTGCTTGTATTGTTTGCTTATGGTAAGACATTATGTATGGGTACGGCAAATAGCTTCATATATTAGTTGTGTCAATTACTAATTTAGTCTCTTTATATACATAAGAAGGTAAATCTCATATTCCTCCCCAACATATGGAAAGGAAAGTTTCCATTAAAAAAAAAAAAAAGGATACTGTATTCTAAACAGGTTCCAATGCAGGCAGACATTAGAGATGAGATGAGTGTATAGAGGAGGAAAGAGGATTTGTAAGTAAAATCACATTACTACTACTTCAGTTGAAGGTCCAAAGAGACAGTAATATCTCTTGGAGTAACTTCATAACAAAACCTCGGAAATCTTTATCCTCCACAATAAGCTGCTACAAGTGATTTTTGTCTCTTTTTCATTCATTCTACAATACAATAAAACAGTCAAGGGCATGGGCTCAAAAGTTGCTCAAACCTTTGGCCTACAAGTTGCCTGAGGATCTTTGACTGAGCTGATCTGGGCAGAGGCCAAAGATTCTGCATTTTCATTGATCTCTCAAATGATACAGGGGTCAGATGCTGCTGGGCAGCATATGGCACTTTTAGTAGTAAGGCTCCAGAGCCACACCACCAGGTTCAAATCCTGATTTTTCAACTTATTAGTTCTATGATATGAGGCAAGTATTGACCCTATCTGAATCTCAAGTTTCTGATCTATAAAATGGAGAAGATAATAATACAGACTTTACAGGACTATTATGAAGATAAAACGAGATAATCGTGCCAAGTTCTTCAAATAGTGCCTGGAAAATAATACATGCTTGGTAGAGGTAATATTTAGCACTGGATGAGTTTCTCTTTTTTTCTTTCAATCTAGCTCCAACTCATATTTCCATAGTTTGCCTATTAAAGCTAAATACAAATTATGTAATAATGTTTCCCAGACACTGTCTTATTCTACAGCAGTCTCAGTCAAAGAATAATATATGAAAATAAAACTCTTCCAAAAAATGGATGCTGTAGACAACACTTGAAACATGGGTTCATGATTAACACAATGAATATAATAAATCTACCTAAATTAGACCGTTCCTCTTTGCTCAGAAATCTTTAAAGCTCCCCCCCCGCCATGTTTACTGAAAAAGTCCAGACCACCTGGCCAGATATTCAGAGCCCAAAATACATTTCTGACCTTGTCTTCCATCATTGCCCCTTACTTACTATACTATCTAGTTAAATAGAACTATTTGCAGGTTCACACATACATCCCACGTTTACCCATATAGTGGCTGACTAAACAGTATATTTTTTCCCATTTAAAAATGCTTTAGTTAATATTTTTTTATTTCACTCTTCCACATTTGACAGATAATTTATTTCTCAAATTCTGAGTGTGAGATAGTCAAATGTTCTACTCAACCATGAAACTCAGGTGAGCATATAGTGCATTCATAATATCCATTAGTCATCTCTATAATACTTTACACACTAAAAGCTTTCTCACATACGTTATACGCTCTTATGAGGTAGGAATCATTACCTTCATTTTGTAAATGAACAGTCTAAGCCTCAGGGTATAATAATCAATTTATCAAATTTCATACAAACTTTTCAACAACACAGTGGATGTGTCATATAATTCTCTTTTAGTTTGATTAGATAATCCAAAATAACTAGGCAATGTCCTTGGTAGGCAGTTTCAAAATGGTCACCATGATCCCCTGTTACTCACACCATTGTATGATCTTCTCTTGAGTATGGATTTGATCTGGTAACTTGCTTTTAACAAATAGAATGTGATAAAAATAGTTGGATGCCACTTCTGGGTTTAGGTTACTAAATATTATGATTTCTGTCTTTCTTGCACATTCCCTTGATCTCTCACTTGATTGCATTGATGAAACCAGCTGCTACTGTGTGAGCTGCTATATGGAGATGCTCACAAGACGAGGGCAACCTCCAGTCAATAGCCAGGGAGGGACTTAGATCTTAATCTAATAGCCCATGACTAAATCTAAGGGACAGCCACATAAGGGTGTTTGGAAACAGATTCTAGCCCAGAAGGGCCTTGAGATGACTGTGGCCACTGTAATCTAGATTACAGTGTTGTAAAAAACTAGAGCTAAAGGACCCAGCTAAACCATGCCCAGATTCCTAACCCACAGAAACTATGGGATAATAAACACTGTCATCTTAAGTCATTGGGTTTTGGGGTAATTTGTTATGCAGTGATAAATAACTAATTCAAGTTTCAAATATTATTATAACTTTTATGTTTACAGCTAATTGAGTATGAGATTATGTTCCCCACCATGCTGCATTTAGAAATTAATGAAGTCTGGTCAGGAAGATGACAGAATAGAAAGGCCCGCCTTTGGATATTAAAACTTACCAAAACTAAATCATGAGATGGAAAATCTCAATGTTGAGACCCATAACTAGCAAGGAGATTGCATCAGATCAAGGTGATCAAAAACTCTTGCAACACAGAAAAGATCAGGAGCAGATAGTTTCACTGGTGAATTTTACCAAACATTTAAGGAAGAATTAATACCAAATCTTTTCAAACTCTTCCAAAAAACTGAAAAGGAAGGAACACTTCCAAACTCATTTTATGAGGCCAGCATTACTGTGACATCAAAGCCAGGCAAAGACACTACAAGAGAATAAAACTACAGGCCAATAATCTTGATGAATATAAACACAAAAGTCCTCAACAAAACACTGGCAAATGGAATTCAACAACACATTAAAAGGACCATATATGATGACCAAGTGGGATTTATTTCTGGTATACAAGGATATTTTAACAAAGGAATATCCATCAATGTGATATACCACTTTAACAGAATAAAAGATAAAAATCACATGCTCATGTCAAGAGATATAGAAAAAGACATTCAACAAAATTCAACATCCCTTCATGATAAAACACTCAACAAATGAGAAGAACCTCAATGTAATAGAGGCCATATATGACAAATTAGGAATAAAAGGATCTCAACATTCCCTCAGTATAATGAGGGCCTTGATGACAAGCCCACAGCTAACATCATATGCAACAGTGAAAAAGTGAAACCTTATCCTCTAAGATCAAAGATAAGGCAAAGATGCCGATACTCACCATTTCTATTTAATATAGTGTCGATAGTCCTAACCAGAGCAATAGGCAACCAAAATAAATAAAAGGAATTCAAAATGAAAAGGAAGAAATAAAAGTATCTCTGTTTACAGACGACATGATCTTAAATGTAGAAAACTTTAAAGAAACAGAAAATAACAAATTTTAGTATGTGAAGAAATGAGAACCCTTGTGCACGATTGGTAGTAAAATAAATGGTGCAGCCACTATGGAAAACAGTATGAAGGCTCCTCAAAAAATTAAAAATAGAACCACCATATGATGCAGAAATCCCAGTTCTGGGTATTTATCCAATACCAATATCCAATTTACCCAATAGAATGAAAACTATCTCAAAAGAGGTATCTGCACACCCACGTTCACTGCAGCATTATTTACCATAGCCAAGAGGGAGAACAATTTAAATGTCCATTGATGATGAATGACAAGAAGACATGGCATATGTACAATGGAATATTATTCAGCCTTAAATAAAAGGGAAATTCTGTCTTATGCTACAATATGGATAAATCTTGTGGACTATGCTAAGTGAAATAAGCTAGTCACTGAAGAACAAACACTATGGGATTCTCCTTTTTACAAGGTATCTAAAGTAGTCAAACTCATAGAAGCAGAAAGCAAAACCAGGGACTGGGGAGAGGAAGGAATAGGGAGTTGCTATGCAATGGGTAAGGAGTTTCCGTCATGAAAAATGAAAAAGTCCTAGAGATCTACCATACAACAATGCATATATAGTTAACAATACTGGAGTGTCCACTTAGAAATTTAATAGGATATATTTCATTTTAGATTAAAAAAATAAATTGTAATCTGAAGATGGTATACACATGCAGATGAATAGACAGAAAATTAAATAGTTTCTCAATTATTTTAAAGATTCTTTATAGATAATCAGGTGTTCACATATACTGTCCCATGAAAATAACAGAGAAAATTTCAACTTAATGTCATTAAGTAATAAGTTTAAAAATTCATCAATTAGTGTAATTGATTGCAAACAGCAGAAATGGAACCTAAGTTTTAACGATTTATTTATTTATTTTGGAGAGAGAGAGAGAGAGGAGAGGGTGGAGAGAGGCAGAGGGAGAGAATCTTTAAACAGACTCCCCACTGAGCACGGAGCCCAACACAGGGCGATGCATGAGATCATGACCTGAGCGGAAACCAGCAGTCCGATGCTCAACCAACTGAGCCACCCAGGCGTCCCAAATCCAAAGTTTTATTTTTTATAAAGACTTTATTTATTTATTTGAGAGAGAGAGAGAGAGCACGAGCACAGAAGGAGAGGGAAAAGCAGACTCCCTGCTAAGCAGGGAGCCCCACGTGGGGCTCCATCCCAGGACCCTGAGATCATGACCTGAACTGAAGGCAGATGCTTAACTGACTGAGCCACCCAGGTGACCCCAAACCTAGCTAAGTTTTAAAAGGGAAATTTTTGGAAATGTATTAGAGACATAACCCAGCTCCTGGAATTGTCTGGAGGCTTGAGAGCCAGCTAAGCACCAAATCAGTGCCAAGGCAGCTCTGAAAATCAGTAAGGAAAAACCAAGGAGTAATATCAGAGCAGGTGTGGTACATTCAACTCATTCATTCCACCACCACTACACTGAGTGATTGCTCTGTTCTTTGTGTCACCGGCTGAAGAGTCAAAGTCATGCAACGGTGCAGCTGACTGGATGAGTTTATTTCATGTGCTCCTTCATGTACTGGCAAGTGACACTATGACTGATTGGTTTCTAATAAGAATTACCCCCTCACCAAAATGCTAATAAAATGAAAATTTAAAATTGGGCAAGCAAAAAATTGGATAAATTCTATTACACTGAAGATTACTGGTTTTTGTCTGCATGCATACAAGTTTTTGTTTATTTTTCCTTTTTTTTTTTTACAGTGGTTATCATGATTTGGATACAGATATTTCATTATATGCATTACTTTTGTTGTGTTTAGAACAAAAATAGACAATAGACGTCTGATAATTGAGATTTTCCTTTGTCAGAATGCTTCATTTACTTTTATTTTTTCTTAATTTCAAAAGTATTTCTAGATAATTCACATGGAATTAAGTCCTGGCAGCTGAGTAAATAATAAATAGTAGACTAAAATAAATCACCCTAAGAATCCCCCACATGTAATTATAACTTCATATTGTGCAAATGTCATCAGTCATGCATTTTTATTGTTCTAGGCACACATTATGGTGATCCAGGTGTAGAGATGGAAGTCCATCTGGCCAATTTTCTTTGCTGTTACTAGAGATGGTTTGTTTTCTCTTCCATCTAAATTTGAGCAAGAAATATCTTGAGCCAGATCCAAGAGGCTATGATGGCTCTATAATTTTTCAAATAAAGGCAGAAGAAAATATTGTGTTATTTTCTTTGGTGGTCATTTTCTAACACACTGTTTTCATCAATAACATAATTCCATGGGACAATAAGATAACAAAATTCAAACTATCCTGATTTGTAGCCTATTTATCAAAACTCCTGTAAATGCCATATTCATAATAATTGTCTGTGCAGTAGAAATGTCAGATTTTACCTTAAGCCAATCAATTACTGAATAAAGCTATATTCCCATGGCACAGGAATAATTTACCCTCCCAAAATTTAAATAATTTAAATATTTCAAAAAAAATTTTCCAGTCCAATTAGTGGTGAATTAATTTAATACTGAGAAAGAGTAATCATATGAAAGAATCACAAGGATGCCCATGAACACTGAGGTTATGTTTTATTTGTTTTCCATTTCATATGGAATGGTAATCTTCTTAGTGTTAAATCATAAAGAAGAATATATTTTAAATATTGCATATTGTGGAAAAATCTCTCTATAAATAAACACACATGTACAGAGGCAGAGAGGTGTATATATATTATATATATATACTTATATATGTGTGTGCATACAGACACATTGGTACCAAAAAAATACTATACTGCTGTCTCTAAAATATGGTCACTAATTTTTTATTCTTATCATTGGTGGAGTTTAAAAACATAAACATAAAAGCAGCACCACCATAACACTGGGACACAAACCCAGACCACAGCCAAGACTTGGGATGGCCTTATTAATTATCATCAACATGAACATTTAGTATTTTTGCAAGAACATACCAAGCCAAAAAGATATTGCACAGCTTTTTGAATGTCTACTGCTTTAAAAGACTTAGGAGGAGAGCTAGGGAAAATATTTGTTTATTATCATTTTCATAAATTAGTAAAAACATTCTTATCCATTAATATATGATTCAATTTTTTTGGTAAGGTAGCAGTAAGACAGTAGATCTTATAACGAACTGTGAAACTGAAGTAATTTTAAACCAAGATAAGGTGGCAGAAAACTTGGGACTATCCAGAAATAAAATAACTCTTCAAATACTGTCCTCCATAAATGGAGAAACACACACACACACACACACACACACCCCACAAACACCCTAAAGCACTGTGTCCTTATTTCAAGAGTATAAGGGTAGAAATATGAGGCCCATTCAAAAGATATCAGCCATTTCAAATTTTCATCTACATGCAGACAGTGATTAAATATTCTTTTGAAGGATCAGAATAATTTTCAGAACCTCTAACAGCTGAACATTTGCTGTTCTTATGATCTCAACCTAGAAAATGTAACAGAATAAATTAATAATGAATATTATAAACCATGTATATATTTTTAATACATATGGGTATATTTTTCACTATATTTCTCAAATTGAATGTTTTCTTCAAATTGCATATGCAATATGGAGTATTTCTTTTAAAAAGAAATTATTTTATTTAAAAAATAAATGAGTGATACATCCTATGCTTTTCTTTATCCCCAAGCTTAATTAGGACATAAATTTAACAAAAGTAGAAATACAGTTCTTTATTTTGATTCACCTTCACCAAGATTTCTAAATAATCTACATGCAAGATGCATCACAAAAAGCAATGAGCTTTGATAATTTCAGACCCATTTATATTCACAGACTCCAGAATCAACATCTATACTTCTTTTTCAAAAAAATCCAACCTTTTGAGAGGCAATGCACAGCCTGATAGAAATCTGTAATTATCCTTCAAATATATCCAATTTATCATAAACACATGTTAGATATTCTGTAACTATTTTGATATATTTGGTATTTAAAATCTTAAAACTTCTAGACCATATTTATTTTTATGGGGACAATCCATAAAATTCTTTCAGATATATTGCTTCTTACTTGTTTGTACAATCGAACATTTAGTTCCCTTTATTTAAACCACCACAAATTAAAACCATCTGCAAACTAAATGAACATAGAGCAGATTCCAGAAAACAAAATAAGTTATTTAATAAAGCTAATTATTTCTAATTAGAAATAATTCCTGAGTGATCCATTGGCCAATCTCCAAAAACCATTTCCAAATATTCTATATAGTGATTTCAGAATTATATTAAAAAATACACTTCTTTAACTTGATGGTATTTCTGGGTAGTAGCCAATTTTAAAACTATGATTTTTTTAAATTGCATTTATTTTACAAATCTATGGTGATCTAAAACAATGTTTAATGATAATGCTGATGATGGTCGTGGTGAAAATTCTTTACACATTCTACTGCATATTTCTTCTTTTAAACTTCATATTATTTTAATTCTAAATTTGCTTGGGTAGGATTTTAATTACTCGTACTCATCTCCCTAAAATTTCATACACATTTAGTTGATTCTTCCCGTAGCACATGAGCCATTTCACTGAGAAGGCAGTCAACATGTTTTAAGGATCTACTTTTGCCAAAGAACTTCTCATATGTATTGGTGTTCAATTTCACCCTTCCACAGAAGCAGATGAGAAGAGAGGCTGAGAGGCTAAGTAACTCTTCCAGTTCCACAGAGTTAATAAATGACAGAGCTGGGATTAAACTTTCGGTCCCTATAATTTTGGTGGTCCCACTATATCTGGCCATTTTATAGTGCCACCTCCTACAATTCCAAACATTGTATTTCTGCTCTATTTTTTGTTTTAGCAATCATTTTACATAAAACATTTTCATTCCCTTTTAATTTGTACTGTTCCCTACACTTCAATACTGAGACAAAGTAATGAAACAAAGAGCATGAAAGCATATATAATCATAGAAAACATAAATGCATATGCACTCTTTCTATTGGTTTATTCCCATTGGTTAAAACCTATTGGTTTTTTTTAAATAGCAACTGTTATGTTCAGGGAAAGGGATACAATTTTCTCTACAAATGTGGACTGTCACTATAGGATTTTGCTCTACAAGAATAATGAAAGAAAATACCCATGTGCCAAAAAATAAATAGATAAATAAAACTGTAGGGCCAGTTGTTTTTCAAATGGTTAAAGCTTTACGACACTGTATCTGAATAGGGGAGAGTGTTTTATCTATGCAGTTATTTCTACCTCTTCTACTAAAAAGTTGAGTGTCTTTTTTTTTTTTTAAAGATTTTATTTATTTATTTGAGAGAGAGAATGAGAGACAGAGAGCACGAGAGGGAAGAGGGCAGAGGGAGAAGCAGACCCCCTGCTGAGCAGAGAGCCCAATGCGGGACTCGATCCTGGGACTCCAGGATCATGACCTGAGCCGAAGGCAGTCGCTTAACCAACTGAGCCACCCAGGCACCCCAAAAGTTGAGTGTCTTTATTGATTGTCACAAAAGAGGGTCCTTGAGGTGATAGATGTTAATTCCTAAATATCTCTAGATAAAATTCTCAGAGACTTAATGGTGACATAAAAGCTTCCTAATCCATTAAATAGAGTTAAACTTCAGCAGTACAAGCACAATAAGAGTAAGAATAACAGTGACATTTTCTCTATTTTGGTTTAATAGTTCATTTTATTTTTAATTCCTCATGCCAAAAGTGGTTAAAAGGAAAGACATAGAGAAAAAGATACACACACACACACACACACACACACGCACACACACAGAAATGTAGATCAGCTGGTCAATTTTGGATTTACCCAAACTTATTTTGGTGAAAACGGACATAGCATCATAACCAATGTCATCTTTCAAACACTCCCAGCAGACAATTTTTTTTATAGGTGGTTCTCACTATTTAACAATGTCCATCAATAGTGAACCTCCAGCAGAGACGGGAATATGTGAAACAAAAGACAAGTAATTTTTGGAAAAATGATGGTAGGAGGTTAAATTAGCAGAATATACTATACAGTATAATCCACATTAAATTATACATGAGCAGCTTTTACCTATCCAATTCCAATCAGAAGTGTCCAACTGTCTTTTCTGCAAACATTATCATCTGTTGCTTCTCCTGAGTAGCAATGGGAAATTTGGGGGCCATTCGCTGCCATTCTCAAGATTCCAACGCATGCTGATCCTATGAAATACTCAAGAATTTTTCCAGCTTTGTCACTCCATTTGTTAACCTCCAGGGCCCTCTGGTGATGGAGCAGAATGGGCCCCTTGGTAACCAACTCCACTGTCGGTTCAAAAAGCAGCAGATCTGCAGAAGCCCTAGGCCACCAGGGCTCCTTCTTGTTTTGATTGAAGTCACTATCATTTTTCCTTTATTTTCCTTTATCTCAACAGAGTTACTTTCTCTCCTTTATTTTCTTCCAACAACCTCTCTGCTCATTTAATCTTCCTTATAGCACATACTTACTATATTAGTCTCCTTACCCAGGAAAATTCTTATAAAATTAAAATATTCACTTGTGAATGCATACTTCATAAAACTATTTGACTAAAAACCTTAATTTTTTGTAGGTTAAACTTCTTATTGCATTTTAACACAATTAACTAATCATAATTAGATCAAATATTTTATGGGTATTTTAAAATCTTCATTTTTAAGTAGGTTAGATATCTTACAAATTGAATATTATTCATGCTATTAATTAATTATAATTTGTGATTAGTTAAATGTTAATTAACGGGCAGAACTGATATTCAATCCCCATATGTATTGTTGAGTGTAAGCCTGTTTCATGGACCTAGGTTGTATGTGGAGAACTGTGCAAAGGTCTGGGATAAATTGGTACACACTTATCATCAATTATCAGCTAGCTAAGTCGAAGTCCAAGTTCAGATTCCTTTAACTTGACAGCAGTGTCCTCACAGGAAGTGGGACAGAAAAATCCTTCGGAATACAATCACTTAGAATTTGAAATCCAGGGAATACCTATTTATTTTCCCACTTTTTAAAGTCTAATTTTATGTCAGAGTTGGTAAACAGGCACAAAGGACTATGTCTATCTTACAGTTCTACCATTGTCCAACAAAATGCACAACCTGGTAAGATATACAGGTTTATAACAATGCAAAAAAAGTCAAAGCAACTGTCATTGAACAACAGGAATAGGCCATTAAGCTTGGACTTCATATTTTTGCTAATATTTCAAAATTTAAAACAAAGGCCTCTAAAACGAGAGCACAGAGTCTGAAAGATAAAAAAGTGGTAAGAGCATCAGCAATAACCTCACCAATTTCACATGAAATAAGGTAAGCATCTCTTATTAGATTAGAGTTAGCTATTAAAATACCAGTTGCAGAGTATACTCTGAATTTCTCTTTAATAATATACAAAATAGGAATTTAAAATATTACCTACTTCACTGGTAAAGATAAAGTGGCACAATGCATGTAAAAATACACAGCAAAAAGGACTCAAATATTTATTTATTTATTTATTTATTTATGGAGAGAGAGAGTGCAGGGGTAAGGGGCAGAGGGAGAGAATCTCAAGCAGGCTCCACACCCAGTGTGGAGCCCAACTTGGGGCTCAATCCCTTAGATCATGACCTGAACCAAAACCAAGAGTTGGACGTTTAACCAACTGAGTCACCCAGGTACCCAAGGACTCAAAATATTTTGACTTGATTTCTGACTTAATTTTTTGACTTACTTAATAAATACGCCCTGTTAAAAATAATTAAGAAATGAATAAATAACTTATGTTCTGTAATACTAAGAAAAGCATAAAGAAATATAGTGTTATCCAGGTCTGTACATGTTCTTGCTAATTTTATCTCACCATTATATTTCCTTTCATTTAATTTTATTTTACTTCATATTCGTTATTCCTTATATATTTTATATATGTTTTAAGAATAGAAAGTTGCTTGCTCATTTAGGAAGGCCATTTATATTAGTAAGCAGAATCCATTTTTTGCCAAGCTTTCATTAAAGCTAACGTAATTCATTCCAATCAATTTCTTCATTTTTATTTCCCATCTTAATGATCCAATTTGCATTCTTTGCTAAGACTCATAATTTGGCAGCATCTACTGGGTAGACAACAAGACTGCCATAGAATTTATTATCTATGAAAAAGAGTTTTTTAGTGTTTATTTTTAGCAATATGTGCCCTTGCAAATGACAGTAACTTTTAAACAAAAAAAGAAATACCATTTTGTCTATATATTATTTCAAATAAAAGCTTAAGCTTAACAACGTCACCTAATAACACTACAAAGTATTTTTTAATCTACCAAATAAATCCAAGGAAATTTTTTTTCTTACAAGCCAAACATATTTTTTCACTCTTGAAGGGGATGAAACAAATAGGTAACAACAAAATCAGCCCTTACTCCATATATTCAGGTTTCTTTATTCATGCAAAAGATCATGAAATAACCCAACTATAAATAGAAAACAATCTAGACCAATGCCCATGTAACTCCTGGGTCTTTATAAACCTGAATAATGACAAAGGGATCAAGGCACAGAACATCTGCCTCATCCTTGATCTTTTCCCATATGACCCAGGTAGGTATTTTCTCTACTGAAATGGACACAGACACACTTCTATTCAACCACTGAATGGGATATCCAGATGCATGAAAAACAAGAGAGTCACTCTGATTTAAATTAAGCATCCGATGAATTTTATAGTACTCTTCAGTTGAAATTGTTTTGGCTAATGGTATTTATTGAACAATTAAAAATCACCTTTAGAAAACTGCTCTAACCGCTCACATGGCCTCCAAACACTATTGAACAGGAATCTGTAAAAGCAACATCTTTCTAATAAAGGGAGAAGCTCTATACTAAAAATAGGCTGCCATGACATAATTTCAGATTTAATTCATGAATTAAATTCAGATTGGCCAATGGAAAATTCCTATAAAACTTTATTAAATATCCCAACTTACTGAAAAATGTGATCAGCTTTATTACTAATTATTTTACAGGGAAATTAAATGCACATATATTTTGTCCTGTGGAATCCATGTACCACAGCTTTATCTATTCTCAACTTTCAGATTAGTACAGGAAGCTGCAGTTATCATACCATCAATAGAAAAGATTTATTTGTAAGGAAAAGGAGAAAAGGAGAAAGACATGCTGAGGTAGAACGGGAGAGAGAAGTGTCAAAGTAATTGTCTCCTCTAATACAAAAATCCATCTCTGTAGAGTTAACATCTTAGACTCTGGAGTCTCCTTGGCTGGCCAATGCACCCTGTTCCATTTCTGATTTTCCAGTGACATCAATCTCTTCAAATCTAATTCCCAGCAATGGGAATAATGTCATGTACTTCGGGAAGGCTTAGATGAGACAATATACAGAAAGCACTTGTCATAAGGCCTTATATGCAATGTTTTCCTCTTATGGCTATCGTTATTATTACTTCTCCATGACGAAAAATAATGAATAATTTGCTAACTTTCTGTTCCCAAAGAAAGAAGAAATATTACTCTTCAGCTTCTCACATAACCCTTTCGACAACCAGGACATAAATTACTATGTACTTATTCCTTGGTGCTAGAAGATCTTTTCCTTTTATAAATACTAAATCTCAGGACATATTTAACAGTAAAAAAATAATTTTTTAAAAAGTTGCTATATTCATCACTTACACAGCTGAAAGATCTTAATTTTCTAAACTCTTAAAAAATTTTTTACTGTTGGGGCGCCTGGGTGGCTCAGTTGTTAAGCATCTGCCTTCAGCTCAGTTCATGATTCTGGGGTCCTGGGATCGAGCCCCGCATTGAGCTCCCTGCTCGGCAGGGAGCCTGCTTCTCCCTCTCCCACTCCCCCTGCTTGTGTTCCCTCTCTCGCTGTCTCTCTCTGTCAAATAAATAAATAAAATCTTAAAAAAAATTTTTTTTACTGTCTTCCTGCTACACAATATTGATGTTAATGATCATGAATTCTTCTCTTCCACAAGTCTCCAAGAATCAGTTTCATATAAATAAATACATGACCTAGATATTTCTTATTATCTTGTAGAATATTGTGAACTTTTTTAATAGTAACCTAAAAATGAATGAGAAAAAGAATCACAAAATGAAAATTAATACTCTAAAATGTACATAAATGATTACTATGCTATTTGAATAATATACTGTAAAACAGAATAATACCCAGAGTGATATTTAGTATATAATTAGCTTTTATAAGATTTTGAACTTTTAAAACTGTAACAATGCAATGCACTGTTAGTGTCAAATAAAGCTGTAGCTGTTCTTGAAAAAAAGGCAGTTTATTCCAGAGTAAATAGCTTATACTGCCATCTCAAGGAAGCTAAAAGCATAGAAAAAATCATCTCTGCTAGTCAAAACAAACACACACACAAAACAAAACAAAAACTTCCATCATGGAGGAGTTACCACAGAAAGAAAGAGGCACAAACAACTGTGATTATAAACTAAGAATTTAGAAGCTTTCTTAACACAACATTCCAGGAGAAGTCATAGTGACAAAAATCACACAGGGAATTCTAAAATAGCCCTCAAAATTAAAGTTTTACCCTCTTCTAATCTAATGCTACTACAAATTGCTGTTGGTAAATACATACTGGAGGAATATGGAATAAAAAGAAGCAACTACAACAAAACATCAGTGTGTACTCCTCACTATGACATTAATTGTAAAACTACAACACCCACCTTAAGATGTAACTCAAAGCCCATGGAGAATTTGTAAGAAGAAGAAAAAAAAGCCCCATTAGACTTTTCACAATCCACTGAGCAACTGAAAACGTATTTGGCTTTTATGTGCATCACTAAGAACTGACAGGTTATAAAGTAGTGTAGTTTCAACAATATTGGGATTTTACTTACCTCTAAATTCATATTATAGCAGTCAATCAATTGTTGGCTTTAGGCAAGAAAAGAAGATAAAACAAATGGTTTTCATTTAAAACTGGGTTTCTTACCTATTCCTAGACATGAAACCATAGATAAATGTACTTTGGTACATGATTACATCTCATTTATACATATAGATGGAGTATCAATAAATAAAACTAAAATTCTAGCATAGTTTGCATGCCATTAAACTTCTTCTGCTAACTTCCAAGATTAAAGGACATGAAAAAGTTATTTGTGTCTTTGGAAAGTAACATTTCATTACTAATGGAACACTTCATAAAACGCCAGCCTTCTTAGATAAGTCTTTGAATATCAATTTCACATGATACTTCCACTACAACGTAACAGGAAACTCACTCAGCCATATTTTTATTGTAAGTTATTACCTGGGAATAAACTGGGCATATTCACTCTTTCAGGAAGCAAAGGTATCACTTAATGTACCTTAGATCTAAACATTAAGCCCAGAATCTAAATTTTTATTGCTTCCTAGAATATATGCTTTACCCTGGAACAGAACAAAGACAAAATAAAAATAAAAATAATAAGAAAAACAAGTTTTACTAGTAAAGCAATGTATTTAGGCATATCCACTAGTTATTTAGACTCCATAAAATGACAGATAAAGAATTAAACAGTATATACTCTCCAACATCCCCACTTACATAAAACCTTTTTTTTTTTAATAAAGGTATCCCACTCAAGAAATACTCAGTGTTAAAATTCAACAAAATGTCAGTGAGCATATGAGATCTGCCATACGTGAAACTAAATGAGAAACAGTCCTTTTCCAAGAAAGGCTCACAATTAGAGGATGCGGCTGGAGAGAGAGACTCATAAATAAATAATTACAGGACGATGTGATATTTACAATTATGTAAGTATTGTGTTTTATACATACCAGAATGCTGTCCTGGCTATTCAACCTCACTTGTTAACACAATGAATCGTGATAGAGAATGCCAAGAACTAAAGGTGAGCATGAATCATTCTGAAAACATATGAGTAATAAAGTTTGTTAACTCCCACTTTAAATTGGTTTTAATATTTGGAGAGTCAAGGAGTAAAATGGAAATAGAAATACACTGTGTTATATAAAACACATACCACAACTGCCACTATGTCTACAAGCAACAAGGTATTAATTAGGGGGGAAATTAATATAAAATAATGTACACTAAAGAAACCCAATCTTATATTAAAAGATCTGGGTAGACAAGAAATTTCTCATTTAAACGTAATCGTAACTTGACACTCCCTCATTTATTTTGTTCTTTTGATATCAAGAAGGATAGTAGAGTGTCTTGGTTACATGAAAGCAAAAACATCTGGCTTGTGCCACAAAATAATTCCACTCATTTTCCACTTAAATTCATATGCAAGTTCAAATTTTGGGTGTGGGGCAATCTTTGATTTGGTTTTGATTTCTTATTTTATATTATTATGCAAAATTCAAGGTCTTTAAAAAAGAATTTTGAAGGGCACATGGGTGGCACAGTTGGTTAAGCGTCCAACCCTTTGTTTCAGCTTAAGTCATGATCTCGTGGTCGATCATGAGATTGAGCTTTGAGTGGGGCTCCACACTGAGCATGGAGTCTGCTTCAGATTCTCGCTCCCTCTCCCTTGGCCCCTCTCTCTGCTCTTGCTCTCTCTATTTCTCTATTTCTCTCTCAAATAAACTTTTTTTTTCAAATAAATAAAATCCTTAAAATAAAAGAATTTTTACCTCCTCGTGCATCATTACTACACACTGCGCCTCTACAACAATATATTTTGTCTTCTGAAACATAAAGGAGGTACAGAAAAAAATGTACTAAGGTTTATCTATATACCCTACTTGTTATATTACTCAGACGCAACTTTCTAGATTCATCTATATGGACAATGTTCTTTTTGATAAAGAAAATTTGTTTGTAGAATTACTCCTAATTCTTTGGAGTTATTCTTTATTAATTCTATTAATCAGTGATGTATGTTCTATTAATAACTAAATGAGAACCTGCAAATGAAAGAGAATTTGGATAGGGTCTTTAGCAGACTGGAGGAAGCATCTGAGTGGAATATAAAATAATATTCTCTCAAGCCTACTGTTTCCAAAGCATCCCAGAATCATACTCTTGGGTCTCATCTGTATTGAGAAAGAGGAAAGAAGTACGTGCCAGTGGGTTATACTACAAATGTGAGATCCTACTAAATTATCACTCCATCTCTCCCCACTTAGTCTTTATTTTAGTTACCCAAGTATGCATGTGTATGTGAGAGAGAGAGAGAAACAGAGACAGAAGACAGAGACACAGAGACAAAGAGAGAGAATATCCTAGATCTTTATCCATCTGAATTCTGAGAGATTCCATTTCATTATGAAAGGGAAGCTTTCACAGATCCCACTTAGCCTCAATGCCCAACCCCTGATCCTTCCCACACTAGTTGTGTCTCAGAGCTCTGATCAGATGGGCTTGTCCCACTGGAAGCTACAGTCTTCTTTTGGAAATTTTCCTTTAGTGACCCAAAGCGCCCCTGCACTCTGCTCCAAATCTCAGGGCCTGTTACACACTGAAGATGGAGTTATTTGAGCCATACACAAAAGACTGCATGAGATCCAAGGCACCAGGATAGAAAGAACTAGAATATAAGGGTTGGTAGTAGCATATTCTAGCAAACTTCTCTTTCTAATCTCCTCTTCCAATAGCTCTGCAATTCCTCATGGCTACATGCATACTGAGCTCAACTTCCGAAATGGATACTCTGGGCAGATCTTTCTCATGCACCCTCACCCTGTCTTGTCATGGTCTTCAAGTTTGGCTCTGAATTACACAGCAAGCTAAGACAACACACCAATCAACTGTGATCAAATAAAGCTGTGGATTTAGAAGCTAACAAAGAAGCTTCCTAAGACAATATCATCCTCCTGGAGGCATAACTTATGGTGAAAATTTCAGTTGGGGTTCACAGGCTGCTATGATAAATTAAGATCAAGTAACATCTGAAGAGTACTTTGCAAATCACAAAATTCTTTCTCCTGAGTTACTTCAGAATTTTCACAACCACCTAACATGCAAAGATCCCTATCAGCCTCCTTTCTAGTATAAAGAATTTCACTCAAAATATTTAGGGATTTGTCCAAAATTCTAGAGAAGGTAAATAATTGAAGCTGGTCTTAAACCTAGATGTACAGTTTTCAAACTTTACAGTATATCTGAATCATCTAGAGAGATTATTAAAACAGAGTGCTGGGTCCCAATCTCTTTTCTGCTTCCGTAGCTCTGAGGTAGGGCTAAAGAATGTGCCTTTCAAACAGTTCCCAGATCATGCAGATACTATTGGTCCAGGAACCCCACTTTGAGAACCACTGACGTACATTTTCTAACACCAGACCCAAGGTTATTTTCCACTGAAGCAGTGAAATATTTTGGTTACAATGGTTGTTTCTGGACCCTCAACTCTTAAGCTTGAGTAAAGTGGTTCCATACTTTACTGTGGCAGATTATGTAACATTTCAATTTTCCCTTGGACTGTGATCAAAAGAGGGATGGTAATAATACCTATTTCAGAATGCTCATGAAAATTAATTGAGATAATGTATTTAAAGTGGCCTAGATTTAATAACTGCTGATTAAATATTACCTATTTTCCTCATAGTATTACAGGGTTTATTACTTTTGAATGGACTTTAGAAAATTGCTTATCCTGTTACAGTTCCTCTAAATTAGACCAACACTCCAAAAATAATAAACATTTGATTATAAATCAGAGAGAATGTTACTAGTGCAGAGGTAATTATCATAAAACTAGATACAGATTTGATTTTTTAAATGCCAAACCCATGCATGGTAAGAAATACATGTATATTTGATATTTTTCCTACAGAATAGAGATAATTTGACAAATAAACAAGTGTGCTTTGTGTCTTTAGCTTATAGCACAGACTCATCAACAACAAGGTAAGCTTATATTAACTTCCACTCATTCATTGTAACTGAGTAAAGCAACTATATCTTGTGAATGTCTCGAATTTTTAATGCAGAGATATAAATGTGTTGGAATTCTTTTTTAAAACACTTACTCTCAAACTTTACTGAGTTACCAGAATCACCTAGAGAGCTTAAGAGATTGCTAGGCTGCCCCTCAAGAGTTTGATTCAGTAAGTCTGAGATGGAGCCTGAGAATGCACATTGGTAACAATTTTCTTGGTTGTTCTGCTGGTCCAAGGATAATACACTGAAACAGTGAAGGAGCCTAATCACAGCAAGGAGAGAATATCTGAAGAAAAAGGTCTTCATGTAACAGGTCACCAGATCTTAACAATAAAAACTACAGTGCTTTTATTTTCATGAATCTACGGCCTGTTATTGGTCTTGAACCATAATATAAACTTCATCACAGTCCATTTGATAAGGATGGAAATATTCTATTATCGAGAAGTGATTTTTTTTTTAAAGATTTTATTTATTTGACGGAGAGAGACACAGTGAGAGCAGGAACACAAGAGGGAGAGGGAGAAGCAGGCTTCCCACTGAGCAGGGAGCCCGATGTGGGGCTTGATCCCAGGACCCTGGGATCATGACCTGAGCCGAAGGCAGACGTTTAACAACTGAGCCACCCAGGTGCCTGAGAAGTGATTTAAATAGTGTAAAAAGACCATATAATGTAAGGAATACAAATAGATGAATTCATACAGGAATCCTTTGTGATTATTATAAAAATAAAACTATTATAAAAGTGAGTTATCAAGGAAGCCTTGTTATAAATTAATCTTTAAATAGACTGCTGTTTGCAGGTAACATTTGAAAATAAAAATTGATAACCTCTAATAAATTGTAAGCTTCAGAGAAGAGAGAGTATCTAATTTAACTATAGACAACACTGCATCAAGCATACGGAAAGAGTTCAATCTATGCTTACTGAATGAATAATCATGAAAGGCACAATAAATGAATAAATATAAGAATAAATTAGTGAATGAATGGATACAAAAGGCACTATTCAACAGAATACTTGAGTACCAAATATTCTTCCAAAAGTGGATGGTGTGAGAAATAAAAAAGGGTTGGTATGTAACATGAATCAAAGAAAATACTCTTCATGATATGAATGAACAATTACTGGGAGAAAATTAATACAAAAATATAGCAAGAATATGTTCAGATTTAATATAAAATTGAATCAAATATGGACTTATTAAGTATCATTAGGGAAAAAATAATCTACTGAAAACCAGCAACAAACAGGCTATTCTAAAGAACATTTCCCAAAGATTATTTCATTATATTTTGGCTTCGGTAGCATTGCCTTTAAAAGGCAATGTCTGGCTTCACTAGTCTGACAAGTTTAAAAATCTTACAGATTCTATAAAAGAGAGAAAGAGAAAAGCATAAGAGAGAAGACTATTGAATATTACATATGACCTAGACTTTAGTTCCCACTCAGTACAAAAAAGAAGAGCTTATGACTACATTAATCATTTTTTCAGCTTTGCCTTAAAATTTTAAGATATCTTGAAGTCATGAGTATTAAAAACACATCTTAACACTAAGTAAAATACTCATCAGACCAAAATATCATCTTCAGCAGAAAAGAGCTGGATCAAATTTAGATTCTGACATGAAATAATTTTACTCTTCTACACGTACATGCAGTTACGGATGGAAAGAAAGAATGCGTAAGAAATAGGGCTTAGAGTCTAATATTACACAGAAACATGCTCATGACTTATTTGTATGATTTTTCCTACTCCTAGAAAAGGTCCTTTCTAAGTATCAGAAAAGCTGTAAGAGGGCACCTGGGTGGCTCAGATGGTTAAGCGTCTGCCTTCGGCTCAAGTCATGATCCCAGGGTCCTGGGATCGAGTCCCGCATCTGGCTTCCTGCTAGGCAGGGAGCCTGCTTCTCCCTCTGTCTCTGCCTCTCTCTCTCTCTGACTCTCATGAATAAATAAATAAAACATTTAAAAAAAAAAGAAAAGCTGCAAGAAAATCTTGGCATGAGAAGAGTATATATTCATTCACATTTCCATCCAAAAGACACTGTGGCTTACAAAATGCAAGAAGAGGTGCTAAGTTCTAAGGCTATGAAAGCTCCAAATCAGAAAAGAATCATGTAAATGCATAGAAAATGATTCAGAATGACAAAGGCAAGAACAACTCCATTTCTAAGACTGTTTTGGAAAGCTAAAAAGAAGAGGTTTTTGCATGATGACAAATTAGTTTTCAAAGGTGAACATAACAATATCGCCTGTCCTACATGCTCTTCTAGAACATTGTTAATCCCCCATTAAGTGGTGGTGTCTATGTCCCCCTCCCCAGTGAAGAGGTTTACATGGAAAGAAAGCAAGGACACTGACCCACAGCTGCAGCTGAGCTTCCAGCTGACAATCTGCCCCAATATGCCATCATGTGAATGAGTGATCTTAAAAGTGAACATCAACTTCCCACCTGAAACTGCCCCAGCTGAGGCAAGCCATTCCTACAAATCCTGCCCAAATTGAAGATTCATGAGCAACATAAATAATTGGTCTCTTAAGTCACTAAGTAGGGATGGTTTCTGATGCAGCAGTAGACAAATGATATATCACCAATCAATGTTCTGCACTAAGGCCATGAAATAAAACAATGAGGACACAACAATATAAATATGAGCCAGTGTCTGCTTTCAAATAGGCATTCCATAACTCAGATGACACAACATTATCAATTAGTTAAGGAATGCTATTTTCAATATATTAATTATGAAGTAGAGACTATCAACATTTAAATGACCTACAGTTGGGTGGACAGTTTGAAATAATAATAAGGAATATATAAGCAGAGCACACTGCAGACAATACACTTAAGAAGGAGAATTTCTACAAATAACAAAGGTGCATAACCTGCTTCAGCCATGTACATGTGTGTTCATGTGTGTGTATATATGTACGAGTGTGTAAACACACTCCTCAAAGCACTGTTCAAAGCCAGAATAAGGAATGAATGAAAATAAGATAATTCCATAATTATTGTAGACACTAATAAGTAAGTATAATTACAGTTAATAACTCATTTACTAATTTAATAGCTATAACATAGCTTCAGTAAGGCTACATTTATGAACATTGTTTATTTACAAATTGAATTCAATAGTACCATTGAGGTAAATGTCTCATTTTGTTTTCACAGTTTTTCCTTTGAAATTAAAAAAAAGAAAATCTCTTTTAGCTTTCAAAACTTCCCTCAGAAATTGCTATTTCAGCAATGAGAAATAAAATGTTCATCCCATAATTTCAAAACCTATTAAGAAAATATTTTTCAATCTTCCTATTATAGTTCCCTGTGAATAACACTTGCTATATCTATATTTGGCATCCTAAAATATTTTCTCAAAATCAATCCAATAATTACCTAAATACGTATTTATTGAGCACTTCTTATATCCAGATACAGTTCTCAACACTGAGTATAACTACTGTAAACATTGGAAATACAGCAATAAAAGCAGCAAAATCCCTACTCTTGTGCAGATTATGCTCCAGGAGATCCAAGAGATTATGAACACTTACTGCAGTACACTGAATAACCCAGACTGATCATTTTCCCACAGACATGATACTGAACATAACTTGATCCTGGCATAATCTTAAACTTGAATATCACCACAACTGTATAATATCTACTGAGCCTAGGATAAGTTGTAATTGATTTTCTCTAATAATCCTCAAGTATTCAAGATTCATAACTACTAGTACTAGATCACAGGAGGAGGAATGTGAACTTCAAGGAAGATAAAAACCTTTAAGTGAATTTATTCTTTCTTTCCCATTAGTTTTAAGTATTTATAAAATTAGGTGACTATGATCTACTGACACTTAAAGTTTAAGAATCTAGTCAAGCAAAGCAAAGGATGATATGACCCACATTATCTAACTTCTAAACCAGTGACAACATTAGTCTCCAGGAAAAGAATTGTGTGTGTGTGTAAGAGAATTAAGCAAGTAAAAGTTTCAAAAAAAGAAATGGTTCTCTAATTGGTATAAAAAAATACCCATTTTTAAAAGTTGGGATGTGAGTTTAGTTATTCTCTTAGTTCAGAAGTTGCAACATGAAGTCCCATTGGCTAAATTCAGCTCTCAAATATATTTTATTGGAACCAGGTTGTCTAGGAGGAAGGAAGGGAGGAAAGGAGGAAGGGAACAAACAGACCATCTTAGACAAAACATGCACTCTCTAGTTCTAGACTCCTTGCTGCTCCTTATATATTCTGGTCCTCCATGGGCATTTGAGTTTATGACCTTGCTCCAGTACATTTATCATTTTACAGGTGAAAAGCTAAAGTATTATTCAAGGCACACAATACAATGTTATCATTATTGCATAAGTGGTATTTTATGAAATGTTAATAATATACAAACAGATGTTTTAATCACTATTTGACATTTGCACCATAATATGTAAGCTCTAGTCCAAAGTCTACTCAACTAAAATGTTTGATAAATTCCTTGCATAACTTCACTACTTTCTCCAATTTGTTAAGCTTTTAATCCATTCACATGAATCACTTCTAAATTTATCACAGGCACCTCAAAATTCATTTACCTCCTCATATGACTGGATACTCTTTCTTATCATTAAAATAATAAAATGCTAAAAATGTAAGCAACCAGATAGAATTTCCAAAAGATAGACAGATAATATATGGATAGATCAACCAAATGATCCAGAAACCTAGCACTCTAAAATCTACATTGCAAGCAAAAAACACTTATCTTCTATCACATAAACAAGTAATGGGAAAGGATTTTTCTCTTTACTTTTCAGATATTCAAGAACAGACCATAAAGCATCAAAGGAATTATAAGCTGGCACCTCTGCAAATCATGTATGTCTACGGAACAAGGACACTTTAAATAAAAACAAACAACTTTTGCATAATAAGGATCCATGTAGATCATCTTTTATTACCCTATGTGCTTAGAATATTCATAATGCGGCAAATGTTCACTTCTGTTTTCACACTGAAATTTAGCTTATCTGAACCAGGATGTCAGACTGGCTTTCAGCAGAAGAGATCCTCAGACATTAATGTTCTTAGCACTGCATTATCACTTGAAACAAGAGAGAGCTAAAGTCTTAAGAGCTTATATGTGACATGTCAAGATTGCTTTAGAATGAATTCCTACAGTAGACAATAAAAAACCTGAACGATACTCTGTAAAAGATAGGAGTATTTAGGGGAGAGACTCTAAACAAAACAGCATCTGTTCTGCTTTTTTCTATTTAGAAAACAAAACAAACAAAAATCTGGCAATATCTTCAAGCCAGTGGAGTCCTTTACGCAACAGTCTTTCAAACACATTTTTGAACTGTGAAATATTACACACAAGGCATCTTTGGTTTGTATCTCATTCCCACAGAAACGGAAATCACCCATGAAACCACCCAATTCATGTTTTCAACTTGCCTTGAACACGTTTGTGAAAAAGTTTCTTATACCTAATTTAATAATTGCAAGTTTCCTTTGTGAGAGAAATTACTTATGGATCTAATTGTAGTTACTATTTCTTTCTACTGAGAGTTAGCTACTCCCCAGACAATTTTAGTGTACCTAAGAAAAAAAGGAAATTGGAATTTTGTGGATGATGTCTCAGACACATATCTAAAACTACTGCATTCTTACTATTTTAAAGATGTTTATTTAAATGATAGACAGTGTGACCTAAGAATAAAGCCTTAAACTAGGACTTAGAAGGCCAGAATTAAATTCTCTCCTGCCTCTTACCAGTTTTGCAATATTAGACATATCGTGTAACATTTTATTTTTTATTTTTTTAAGATTTTATTTATTTATTTGAGAGAAAGAGAGAGCACAAGCAGGGGGAGGGGAAGAGGGAAAGGGAGAATCAGGCTCCCCGTCGAGCAGAGAGCCCAACGTGGGGCTCCATCGAAGGACCCTGGGATCATGACCTGAGCTGAAGGCAGACACTTAACCGACTGAGCCAGCCAGGCGCCCCAAAGACAAATCATGTAATAGTTTAGATCTCAACTTCCTTATCTGTGATACTGGAAGAAAAAACTGTCCTTACATGAATGCAAGATAAATAAAACAGGGCGCCTGGGTGGCTCAGTTGGTTGAGCGACTGCCTTCGGCTCGGGTCATGATCCTGGAGTCCCGGGATCGAGTCCCGCATCGGGGTCCCTGCTGGGCGGGGAGTCTGCTTCTCCCTCTGACCCTCCTCCCTCTCATGCTCTCTGTCTCTCATTCTCTCTCTCTCAAATGAATAGATAAAATCTTTAAAAAAAAAAAAAGATAAATAAAACAAGCTAATATATGAAAAACCTCTCTGAAGTATTTGTGTACTTGCAAAGTATTTGTATATTTGGTATACTAGACTCTATTGTTTCATCAACCTTTCCCCTTCATTTTTCTTGCTAACAAATGTGTTCAAGTGGCAATGCTCCTGGCTCTAGGAGGTGAATAATGACTGGTTTAAACTGATTAGAGAGATCGAACCCACCTAATGTCTGGGACTGGCCTGGGGAGGTGGCTATAAGACTCATTTCTGGCCAAAGAAATATAGGGGAATGTATGCTGGGAGCTATTCTGGGAAAGATTTCCCTTCATATATGAAGAAGTCCTCTCCACCATTTGCATTTCTTTCCTTTCTGCTTTGGACACCAGCAAGTAAAGATATGATGCCTAGCATATTGTGACTAAGGTGAGATAAGTCTGAAAACAAGGGCAAACATGCTGAAGATGGTGGTGCAGACAGATGGAAGGAAACGGGTCCAGATGACACAGATGAAACAGATACTTCCTTACTGAAGAATGTGGTTAGGAAGTAATAGCCATGATGCCCTCCTACAGGAAGCCTTAATCTCCTCTCTAGTGCCAGCCAAAGCATGATTGCTTGCCTGCCTATCTATTAGGAGAATATATTCCAATAGGTTATCATTGTTTTGTTTTTAAATATTAAAGATATAAAATAACTCTATTTTTAAAATTTTCAAAAATGTTAGAAGAAACACTGAGGCTATCTTGTTATGAGGCAAGCCTTCCTGAGAAATATACACTAATCAGAAACTATAAAGAATACTGTGTAATGAAGGACATACAGAAGCCAAAAGATGTAATTCAGACTAGAGAACTTATGTGCTACCTAGGTAACAGAGTATTACTACTCAGGATATATACTATTCACTTAATACAAATCACTTAATACAAAATAAACAAAAAAATCCATAGAATAGAAATGACTAATAAGTTCATGAAAACAATACCACAACTCACTAATACTAAAGGGAAATACAAAATAAAATGAATATGAGACTTTTTATTAAACTCATCAAACTACAATACCACAACTCACTAATATTAAAGGGAAATACAAAATAAAATGAATATGAGACTTTTTATTAAACTCATCAAACTACAATACCACAACTCACTAACGTTAAAGGGAAATACAAAATAAAATGAGTATGAGACTTTTTATTAAACTCATCAAACTAAAATGATCGATGTGATGTAGTATTGGTATGATGCAGAGAAATTATTTCACATACTTTGGCTAAAGTACAAATTGCTTCAGAAGTGTAATTTGGCTACATCTACCCAAATCTGAAGGGTTAATATTCCTTATATCTATTGTTTTCTGTCTTTTTTCTTTGAAGAATTTCTTCCATCCTATATTGCAATGGTGGAGACTGTCAATCATAGTATTGGGCATGCAGTACTATGGATTCCTTACCCCCTCTTGCTTTGAGTATTTCAAAATTTAGTAACATAACAAAAGTGGATGTAGTCACATTGGCAAATTTTCACATGGTTCCTGGAAAAGAGAGAATTTCTGCTAGAAGTTGATGTATGTGAGGATCTCATAAACCTAAGTCTACTGGCAGCCATCTTTTCTGACACATGGAATGAACTTCTCTGAGATTAAATCTCACACAGAGGAGTATAGGTCAGAGATTCAGAGACATTTAAAAACTTGGAACTTGGATCTTTCCATACCTTAAACTGGTATACCTCAAAAACTTTTCTTGTATTAGACAACAGATTGTTTTTCTCTGTTTGGGCATGTCAGTTCATTTTATTTGGATTTCTGTCAGTCATTTTTAAAAAAATACTGATATACTCAAATGTTCTCACACTTTCAAAATAAATCATATATATTTTGTCATATTAAATTACATATATTTATATTATGTAATATATATTTAATTTTAATGGCAAAAGTCTGAAAACAACCTAAATGTCCATCTGAAGGAGGAAACTGGCTTAATAAACGATGGTTCATTAATATATTAAACAAGCATTAAAAATAATGAGGTAGACCAATATGTCTTAGAAGGAAAGTCTCCCACATATATTGATACATAAAAAGCAGAGCTGCATTGCAATATGTATCATAGCATAGCACTTAGATTTTGTAAATGATATATCCCTACATTACATAATTGATAGAAAAGTACTAGAAAGATACAGGATGAACAGTTTATAGTTTTTAACTCTGAGGAAGTAAAAATTCAGACTTTCAAAATTTTCTACATTATTCTACAGACTTCAAAAATTCTATAATGCTGGGGCACATGGGTAGCTTAGTCAGTTAAGCAGCCCACTCATGATTTTGGCTCAGGTGGTGATCACAACGTCTTGAGATGCAGCCCTACCTTGGGCTCCACGGTCAGCAGGGAGTCAGCTTGAGATTCTCTCCCTCTCCTTCTGCCTCTCCCCCCAGCCTGCGCACATGCACACACTCTCTTTATAAAATAAATAAATAAATCTTTTTTAAAAAATAAAATTCTATAATGCTTATTAATATATAACTTACATAAAAAAATACAACAGCATAAGGAAGTTTATCTTCCCTCCAAAGAGAAAAAGTGGTTATAATGAGAAAAAACTATTGGTTTCTTTAAAATTAATATAGTAGTGTGTATTTTACCAAAAGGTGAGAAATTCTCTGCCTCTAGATTATGGCTAAACTCTTAAAATAAAAGGACTTTCAAAGAGTAAATTATATATTTAAATCTTGATTTTACTTTTGACAATTATAAAATGGTGACTACAATATATCTGATAGAATTATTTATTTTATCATAAAAGCTGTAATGAAGGATGACAGCCAATTTTAGTAATCTAGCAATCACAGATAATCTCAATCAATTCACTTATTTTAATATGAATCTATCCAAGTAGTGATGTTTCACTAATTTTTAACTAATCACAGAAATGACTCTTCTCAGTTTACTTACAAACTGGAACCCAGAGTTGGTCCCAGTGAACTTAAAACTCATTTATTATAAACTTTGAAAAAGAATTATTTAGTCAGAAAAATAACATTAAGAAAGAGAACTCTGCATTAAGAAAGCACTGTCTTAACATGAGAAAAATACATCATTAAATAATTTTTTTATTTCACAGAAGATGTTTTGGTTATTTATAAAACATTTATCAATCACTGAAATTAAATATAAGTAAAACCAAAGCAGTAGGAAAACAATTCAAAGCTGCAGAAGAAAAACAATCTCTTAGAGCAGCTGATCCTAAATAAATTTAATGACAGAGAATCTACACTTGATATCAGTGTGTTCTAACTATTACTCCTTGTAATTAACCTCCTCCTTCACAAATCTGTATTGAAAGCAAGAAAACAACAATAAAAGACACAGACACACATACACAGCAGAACACCTGGACACATGAATCATCCATGACTAATCTGTATGGCAATTAACTCTTACCCTCTCTTTCTGCAGACATATACAATCTTAGTTTGTAACATAACAGCAGTCTTTCTCCAGAAACCCTTAAACATGTATACACTTGACACACACTATCAAACAAACTCATAGTTCCTAGGTTGATTTAGTGATTATTTTCAGTATAATGTTATTTTATTAAGCATGTCTGAAACCTGAATTAGGGAAATCACAATTTGGGGTATGAAGATGTTACCTCATAATCACATTTTAAAATTTTATGATGTTACATCCCACTTTGTAAGCAGATATGGTTGAGAAAATTATGCAATTATCTTATTTTCATCCAACATATGGGAACATCTGTGGTGTGGTGGGGAGAGAAGACTTAGTCAAGATTGGAATAGGGTCTCTTGATTGCTACCCTAAGATTCAGTTTAACTGACTATTCTGGAAATCAATAATAAAAAGTATCACCTCTAATGCAGCAATAATTAAGTTAGGGTTTCTCTATCCCTGTATGTTTTATTTCAGCTTTTTAAGATGTCAACACACATTTTACACTCATAGCATCTCAAAAACTGGAGTTATTGTAAAGTAAAAGCTATGATAAAGGATTTCCCAATTTACACCATGGTCCTAATAATAAGTCACTGCCATGCAGGAGCAAGCTCTTTCTATTCAGGTGCTTTGGTCTCTGTCAGATTATGGTTTCTTGATGTGGTAAGAGAGGGAAAATCAAAGATGATTAAGTAAAAAAAAATGTCCAGCCATTTCTCCAATTTGCATTTCACCATGTCTCTACCAATCAATCTTAAACATCTGCCACTTGAAAACCATGTGTGAGATTAATCCTACTAAGCTTATTGTAATGGCCATTTGGATTTCATCTTTTTGAAGAGATATTAAGTGTCATGAAGAAAAAATGAAGTCTAGTTTAAAAACTCAAAGGAAACCACCAACATATAGGCTAGAAAGGATCTACACATATATGTGAAACAATTATTAAAATTCATTATAAATACATAATTCATGAGAATATCTGTCTACGGCAAGAAGGAAATTAACATCTCAGAAAATAAGAATAAATTTTTCAACCTATTTTACCACATCAACAAAATGATCAAGACTATTTATAGTGCTTTGTATTCTTTCAAAAATCTTTTTTTTTCTCTCAATGCATATGTAATGGAATCAGAGCTAAAAGCAAATATATAAAAGATTTACCATATAAGCTTATGAAAAACCATTAGTCAGACATAAGAATAAGCATGAATTTTATATATCTGAAATAATGAACAATTTAGAAAAAATGTATAAAATGAGATTATGGTTTGTCTAAAAATTGAAAATATTAATGTACAAGTACTCACTTCCCTTTTCGTTTTGAACAGGGTTTGGAAATTAAATAAGATGACCTATTCCACACTGTATTTTTGAGGTTTCACATTGTTCAAATAAAATTGTATACCATGTGTTTTCATTTTCTCCCTGGGACTCATCCTTTATCCTCCCTAAGGCATGGATGATAAATACGAAGTAAGTTTTACCAGCTGGCATCCTTCATGTGTACCATATTGTGAAAAAGCGAAATCAAATTTTCTTGAACTGAAGAACACAGTAAAATATACTTAGTCTGACTGTTCCCAACCTTCATGTTGTGTCTTTATAAAAATACGTAACTCTAAGAATAGTATTTCATACTACTTCCTAGGTTTAGACTGACTTCTGGAAAACTGTTTAACAGAAGTTTCAATGGAAGTCTTTCAAACAAGATTTTGAAAATATATAATCTTAAATGCAATTACATGTTGAATCCCCCTCATGCTTCATGTCAACCAAACCTATCAATTATTTATCAAGAATGTAAAAGGCTATTGAAGTGTATTTGCTGACCCATGACTGGATGGAATCACAATACTTATATGAGAAGGAAGCGCATAAAGGGCTGATTCAGGATCTAGAAAGACTGTTATAAATATATATCAGGGTGTAGTTTAGATGTCTATGATGGCTATGTGTGTATGAAGAAACCCCCACACTTGTAGGTGGCAGATGCGATTGGCCAAAAGCTAAGGAAAATTTTGTTGGATGACTTTTTAAAACTTCATTCAAAAAAATCTAAAACACGTGAGTGTGGTAGTTATGGAAAAGGCCAGGCCAGGGATGAATTCTAGCCCTGTCACTCACAGCTCTGCAAACTTGGACAAGATCCTTTACTTCTCTGAGGCTTTCACTAAAATAATGACACCTATCTCAGTATTCATTGTTTATGGAAATCAATGGACTACTATTTTTACATTAGCTTTCATTGGTATAAAAAGGACTATATAGAGTCCTGATTCTGCTCTTTGAAGAAATAGCGGTTTCACTACTTCTAGGAGAGTAGATATGACTTTATTGAATATTTTGAACATCTGCATTAAAATACAACATTAAGTGGTAGCATCTCTCAGGGCGCTCAGAGCCTTACTTATAAAGCAACATGTAAACATCATGAGTCCTGAGGGAATAATTTTTTAAAAAGTATCTGAGGCTTTCAAAAAGGAAAGAATCTTTCAAAAAATGTTCATAATCTTTAAATTCTTCCATCACAGCATTCCACCTACCCTTCTCTCCACATTCCTTTTTCCACCCTCTTCTGCACAGAGATATGGTGTTAAGCTGTAAACACCATAAACAGCGGCTCCTGCCCCTAAGTCTTTACCTAGGATCTTTACTGACCACTTCTTAGGGGCCAGACTTGGCACCAAGCCCTTGATATGCACATATTCCATCCAAAACCCTTTGTGTGAGGGACAAATACTACTGAGCACTTAGAAACGTTAGGCATTTTACATATATTACCAGATTGAATCTTCACAACAATCTTATTGGTAATTATAATATTTCCCACTTTGCACATGAGAAAAATAAGGCAGAAGACAGGCAACTTGCTGAGGGTTACCTTGCCTCAACAATGCCGTTTCTGTTATCTACTCTGTTTTCTCTCAGACTGCTACTAAGACTATCCTAGTGGCCCTGGAGACAGATGTGCCTTATGGGGGCTGGAACTGATCTGTCAACACCTGAAAGATAGCTAGTAAGGGAAAGTGGAAAAATAATCAGACACGTTCCTATTATTTCCTTCTCCTCATCTTTCCCTTGGCCAATCCTCTCTAACTCTGGCATGCTCTCTCTGTCTCTTTCTCTCTCTCTCTCCTTCACACACACACACACACACACAACAGCTGTGCTATGATGAGGACTAAGAGTACTGAGTTCCCCTTCAGCATCCAAAATGGGTAAAGGGGTGTATTATGTCAACTGTGCATAATCTTATATGTCTGTCCTTATATTTATATTCACAATAAAGAGCTTAACTAATTACATTCTGTGCAGAAAACCCAGCACCTAAGAAAGAAGTGAAAATATAATAATTTGCTTCTAAGAATTGAAGCCCCAGGGAATGCTATTAGGAAGTGCAGAAATACGAGACAACCATCAAGTTAAAGAGAAAGATGTTATATAAAAACATAACCAAAATTTCTACAAACTTCAATATAACTTTTTACTTTTATTATAAAAAATATTTTTCTTTTTCTTTCTGACAGAATGACAAGAACCAGAAGCAGTAAGGAAAGGGGAGTTATCAAATAATTCCATTCCCTGAAGACAAAAATTAGAATTTGACTGACAAGTAGGAGCTGGAGTCAAGAAAAAACTTTAACTGAGCAATAGTAGATAGTTGATTATTTTTAGCCCTAGCTAGTCAGTTGGCTGAGGTCCACACCTGCTTCAGCACAGCCAGATAAATGTCCAGTGCTTAAGGAACATGATCTCCATGAATAAATGAGAGTTAGTAAAAAGAGCATTAAAATATTGGTCAGCAAGTTTTAGTTCTTTGGGAGAAACACTAAAAAGGCACTGATTTGTCTTTTTCTTCTACTTTAAAAGAAATAATATTGTAAATGTCATAAAGATAAAACAAATTAAGTAATTAATATTATAATAGCAGCGATGACTAATTCTATATCACTTCCAAGTTACAAAGCAGCTTTTCCTATAAAACAAACTATATACTTACAAATCACACCAACATTTCATTGGAAATTATAGCTTACACCATATTATGGAAGAGAAAACTGAAGTTTAAAGAAGTCAATGTGGTATCCTAAAATTTCAGTCAGTAAAAACATGGCTGAGCGAAGGTAACATTTTAGTGCCTTTAATTAAATTTGGGGGGCCCTTATTTTCACTGACTACTCCCAAAGCCCTGTATCTAATTTTATATTAACATTTTTAAAAGCACCTCCCAAAATATATAATCTTCAGGGGCCCATAAAACTTGGATTTGCCCCCAGAAAAGAAACCATTACTCAGATCTTCTTATCACAAATCCAAAGCTTTTTAAAAACTTAACCCTCTTACAGAGTTTTTCATTTTACATCTCTTAGCTTCTCCTTCTACTAATCATGATGCTGATTCTATCTTTACAAATGTAATATTGTAGGGACTGTTAACTTTTTGGAGCTTTTAGGTAGAAGATAAGAGGGGTTTACCCCCTAAAACCCTACAAAGAAAAGTGATGAATACAGTCAGTGACACTGTGTGGAAAATTCCCCTCAAAAATCAAATGCTGAAGATACAGTACTTGACTAAGTTAAAATTACAAAGGCAAACACTATTCCCCTTTCCCTTTCTTACCAATGTCCACACACTCCCAGACTCACGCTTTTTTAATAATTACCATGTACCGAACAACTTCTTCCATCATTACCTCCCACCATCTCACCCACCTTTTGTATTTCTATTATGTTCGTTGTTTTCTCTGATCCTTTTTTTCTATTCTATACCCTTTCCCTCTCCATTGTTGTGGCCTTGAATTTATCTTTACATTCATATACTTATCCATCCATTTGTTCATTCAATCAATCAACAAGTATGTACCAGCACCAACTACACATCATCATTACACTAAGCACAAGGTAGAGGAGGGATGGTGAACCAAGAGAAAAATGATCTTCATTGTCCTACATTCTAGGAAGAAATAGAGTAAATAATTGACAATGTAATATATTTTTAACTAGCTTGTGTTACAAGCTATAAAAGATACTCACTGGAAGCTATGATTTTAGAAAGTAAATCTTACTCTGGTGGGAGTAAAGAAAAAACTTTCTCAAAGAGGTATCTTCTAAGCTGAGTTCTGAAGGATGTGTTGAGGTTAACTAAGCAGACAGGTAGAGACGTCCAGGAAGAGGAAAGGGAAGGAGCAAAGCCCTGAGAAACAAATGACTAGGGCATTCCAGAAATGAAAGGAAGGCTTCTGTGGCTAAATTCAGAGTGCTATAGGTTGAGTTGGTTGAGGCTGTTGACAGAGGCAAGGCCCAAATCACATAGGACCAGTGGATCTTGTTAAAGATGCTGGTCTTTCCCTCCTAAGGAAAGTGACATGATAAAATGTTCCTTTTGCACTATAAATCTAAAATTATTTCAAAGATAAGGCTTCCTTTCATCATTTCTGTGATATTATATATACCACATTCACTCCTTGCTCCATGATTCTATTGTTCATGGTCTTTTAAGAAAATAAGGTGAACTTCTTGGACAAATTGTTTAGATCCCAGGTATGCTTGTTTCCCAAGAAAACACAGTTACATTCTCAATTAACCTAGATTATCTTTCTAGGATAGATACTAATGGCTATGTAAAATGCTCAGTTCCTGATCATTGTGAGCATTTCTCAGTGCTTATATGTGCTCTCTACTACTTCCCTAATACAGTCTAAAAATATGCATGGGTGGATGCACATTTTTGCAGTATATTTCCATCACAAATAACAACAGATAAAATCTTGAAATATAGAATAAAGTGGACCCCAGGCAAAAATATGCATTATAATTTCAAGTTAACATTACTATAATATTCATTTTTAACATTCTATAATGATTTAATTTCAAAATCAAAATTTAAAATTCAATCAGGAAACAGTTAAAAGGGAGCAACTCAGTTAAATAACCTTATTGAAAAACACATTTTTCCATGAACTTGAATGAATAAAAAATGCAAAAGAATCAATAGGTAGGTAGATAGCAGGAAGGCAGCATTAAATTACAGGAAGATAACATACTGGGAGGAAAAAGAGTCTCATAATTAAACTTTCATTCATTATCACAACACCAGCAAACACATACACAATTACCCCCACCTCTCTCTTCCACACAAACATGAAAGTTTATTTCATGTGTGAAATAAACTTTGTATAAACAAGAATATCTAGGATGTTTTTTACTTGTGTTTCCTGCTCCTTTCAATAAACACTACTCGAACCTGTGGCTCTGTAGAACTAGGTGATCCCGAGAAAGAATGTAAAATATGCATCTACTAGATTATAGGGACTTTAGTAGGTGAAAGTTTCCCACATTACATGTGAGACATATGCATATTTTCAGGTTTGGAAGAATGCAAATCCTTCCAAGTTTTATTTTATTATTATTATTTTTTTAAGATTTTCTTTATTTACAGAGAGAGACACACACACACAAGCAGGGGGAGCTGGAGAGGGAGAGGGAGAAGCAGCTCCCCACTGAGCAGGGAGCCAGATGCAGGGCTCAATCCCAGGACCCTGACCTGAGCTGAAGGCAGATGCTTAATCAACTGAGCAACCCAGGCGCCCCATCTTTCCAAGTTTTATACCTCAAAGACATTCTCCTGGCTTCAGCAAGTTAACACTAACCTCAAAAACCAGTAATTCTAAAATCCAGACTACTGTAACAAGCAAAAGACTATATAAATGCCTATTTCTCCTGTATTCTCTCTCAATTTTCCAGGATCATCAAAAATCATAGATAAAAATTTTCTGCTTCTCCAGACTGCTTCCCTTTTGTGTGCTCACACACTTTTTCAAAGCTTCTATACCATCTTTCCTCCCATGCATACCTTCCTTCCACAAAGGAATCATTCCTAAAGCATAAAGGACTTCTAGATACACCTGAGGGTATCTGAAAACATCTGGACTATTTCTATAATTTCTAGGTACCCTTTATATTTTACCAAAGGGATAATAGGTCAAGAGAGAAGAGCCATTGGTGCAAGTGTTTAATGGTATTATAAGTGTAATATTCAAGGCTACAACACAACAGCAAGGGAAGAAATAGAAGAAAACAAACACAAACAACAACACAGTATAGAAATGTTTCTCAGAGACTGAATTTTGTAAAACTGACTGGCTCTTAATCCATTTTATCACTTTCTTAACATGACAGTTCTTAGTAGAATTTACTTCCCTAAAAGCACAGTCAACACCTAATAAAGGATACTTTGTATTCATAGTGGCAAAGTAACTGCTATATGTATTAAAAATTATATATGTATATATTATATATGTAACAGCTGGGGGGATGGGTTAGCCCAGTGATTGGTATTAAGGAGGGCACATACTGCATGGAGCACTGGGTGTTATATGCAAACAATGAATCGTGGATCACTACATCAAAAACTAATGATGTACTGTATGGTGACTAACATAATAAAATTAATAAAAAAAAAGATATATATATAACAGCATGTTATAATGAAAAGAATGAGTTTTGGAATTATAAAGGCAGGATTCACATATATTAATTAGTGGTCTGACCTCAAACAATTTACAAAACCTTTAGAAGGCATAGCTTCCTTATCTATAAAACGGAAACAGAAATGTTGACCTCAAATAGTTACTGTAAAAATCAGTAATGATTTCTTTGTAGTACAAAGTGAACATTTAATATAAGGTTGCTTTTATTATTAAAAATATTATCTTCTATAATGATGCTTAAATTGACCCCATCACTTATGCATCATCATCAGATCAGAAGTTTTTTTGTGACTAATTCTGAATAAAAAAATTTCCAGCAATCTATCTCTTGCTGAATTTATTGCCTGGAATTACATTAAAAAAAAAAGTATACATCTTATACTCTGCAACATTCTTAGATGCCATGATAACATGAGGACCAGAAGAGGAGTTGAAAGGGCCCCTTGAATTTAGTGAGAACCCAAAAACAAATGAAGGGGGGGAAATCGGAGGGGGAGACGAACCATGAGAGACTATGGACTCTGAAAAACAAACTGAGGGTTCTAGAGGGGAGAAGGGTGGGAGGATGGGTTAGCCTGGTGATGGGTATTGAGGAGGGCACGTTCTGCATGGAGCACTGGGTGTTATGCACAAACAATGAATCATGGAACACTACATCAAAAACTAATGATATAATGGATGGTGATTAACATAATAAAAAAAAGAAAAAAAAAACCAATCCTACAAAGAAGAGTAAAAGGAAAGAGCCAGCTAACACTGAAATAAACTGATACAGTAAGAAATGAGCGAAGGAATCAGACCTTAGTTTTCTTCCACCACAGGACATGGGCTTGTATAGCTAGCCAAATGCGATATTCCACATAACCCAAGCAACACAACCCCAGCACTGGCCTACTTTTCACAAATGAGGTAAAAAAAAAAAAAAAAAAAAGCTGAGGTATCTATTACCAGAAGCCTCAAAAGAAAAACAAACAAAAAACAAATAATGAGTTTATTAAATTCAGGTTGAAGGAAAGATAAAAGAAATGTTGAAATGCCCCACTCCATGTAGTTCTGAGTGTGGCTGCTAACACTACGGTCTCTATGAATGACATCCCCTGCAAGAGCACAGTACACAGCTCTTGTGGCCAAAGGAGCTAGCCCCGGATGTACCCAGCCTTGAGGAATTTCAGTACAAAACAGAAAGAAAAAGAAAGAGATGAATTTGGGGGATAAGGTTATAATTTGCCTTGTACAAAGGTCTTTCACTTTATAAAATACCTTATTACCAGAAGCCTTTAAAATAGCAAGTTCCGCCTCCCCCCCCCCGCCCCGTGCATTTTAAATGATTCCATTTAGAAAATATCACAGGTAACATAATGTTACAGGAACCCATCTCTTCTTTTGTTGGAGATTTGCATTACCAGTGAGTTAGAAGAAAAGTCCCCATGGATGAGAATCTGTCTGGCAGGAATCAGGATGTAGGATCCAAGTCCTAAGTATGGAAGGTCAAGGTCAACAAGCAGATTTCAAACAGGAAGCACACACAAAATTAATCACAGATCCAGACTCAGAACCAGCTGGAGTTTCCAATAGTAGAAAAGAAAAATTCACAGTTGAAAGAGAGGCTAGGCTAGAAAAGGTAAACACTACAGATGTGAATACTGGCATTTCCCAGGATGACTGACAATAAACTCAGTAGTTATCTAGTTCTCTTAACAGAGAGAAATGCTGCCTAATGACCTCAATACATGGCAAAGCCAGCATGTGAACCAAACGTGGGTCAATAGATTAATCTCCTTTGGTTTAAGTATTCTACCTGTGAGCCAAGCAAAGAAATAAATCTCTACATTTCTCCCTTCCTTCCTTCCTTCCTTCCTTCTTTTTTTAGGTGATCTAGTCTGTGAATCAATCATCTATAGCTATGGGTAAATGCTGTCAGAAGATAAATCCACAGCATTTCATATTTGCTAGAAAAGAAAATGATAGATTCACATTTTAAAATTATTCCTTCAAGGAGGCAGATTAAAAGGAAAGAACTCACCTAAATTAGGAGGCCTTCTAAGCATAACAAGATATAAAACTAGAGCTATTCAATCTCAAGTAGTAAAAAGTGACACATACTTAGTATATGTAAACTAAGAAGTCCATGAAAGGAATATGAGCAAAATCTGCATGTGGGCAAAAGAAAATGCTAATTGTATCGAGAATATGACAAATGATAAAGCCAGAATGTGACACATGCCCATATTAGCAAAAAGAAAACAAATGGGATAGGAGTGTAAATTTGCAAATGATAAAATAGAAACCAGAATGCTAATAAGGGCAATCAATTTTCTATTTTCATGGAAACAAACTAAGAAAAATATCATCAAGAGATGAACTGCCACAATCCAGAAATAAGAAATCTTGCTTGAATAAGCTAAGAAATTATTTACCCCCCCCAAAAAAATATTTTATTGAATGAAAAAGTTAATCAGAAAATCTTCCGCATAGAGTGAATGAATTATGTCTAAACATCTCTCTGGTCATTCTTCCCATAAAGAACTGAGGCTGTGATTGAGACAACCCGGAGCCTCAGATAAGCATCCTGATGCTGCCAATAATACTCTACAGCATCATTTATAGCATCTGTAATACCTCCATCTTCATTTTGCAGCTCCGTAAGTAAGGGGGAAGTCCAGGAGACAGCAGACCTGGGCTTGAGTTTCCAAATCATCCTCTGAGCAAGAAGGGATGTTTACAATTACTGCAGGCACTTCTGTCTGGTCTGTTCACCTTTATCCTGAGCACTTCAAACACGGCCTTACACAGTACACCCTCAGTAAATATTTGTTTCATTTATGTTGAATGAATAAATTATATATCCCCTAAATTTTTTTCTGTTGGGATTTAAGGCCATTTCCTCATGTTCTGCTCTTGTAAAGTCCCTGATGACAACAGAGCATAGCTGCTTGTGTTCTTAACACAAAGCAGCCCTCCAAAAATGTAAGAGAGCCATTGGGTTGCCCCTCAGCCTTCCATTCAACATTGCCTACCTCTTTCTCTTTGTTCTACTACCTACAAATGTAACACTTAAGAAGCACTTCATATAATATTTAAATGATATTTAACATCCGGAGTGCTTTTCATCCTTAGAGCTTCTTGAAAATAAAGTTAATTTAATAAGAAGATTGCAGTGAAAGAACCTGCTCTTATCTAAAGCACCACAACGTGAATAACAAGGATAGAGAAAGTAATTGGACAAGTATATACATGCATATGTAAATATCTTTGCTTAAGTGTGCTCTGCAGTGAAAAACACTGTTTAAACATCAAATTTTCATAGGGCAGGCTCAATGTACCATTTCCTTTTTGTGATGAAACAACAGAAGGATTTTCTCAAACTAAGAGAAAGTGGCCAACTGTATTTGCAATTGGTTAATCTTCATAATAAAGAACACACAAATATGTGTTCTGAAAATTAAAAAAAATATTTTTATATGGACTCTTAGGGAGTTTTATTCAATATGTTTTCAAGGTCATGCTATAAGTTTTGGTTAATGTCTTTACTTAAGTTGCCAAGTAGATGTATGTTAAAAGCACATTAAATTCACACTCTACTGGGGGCAAGGAAGGAAAGAGTGGAGGGGAGGGTGATTCTGCTTCCAAGCATCATTATTCAGGTTGATGACTAAAGCATGAGACAATTCTTCTAAGAGAATACATACATCTCTCTGGGAGGGGTTTGGCGACTTGATTAATTACCCATTACATGAAAACACATGCAGTTATGTTTTAAATACTTTTACATAACATAAATTCCTCTACTTATTTCTTCTGTTTTGTTTTATTTGGGGGGATTGATAAGCTTGAAAAACTTACCTTACATTTATGTTTTAAATACTTTTACATAACATAAATTCCTCTACTTATTTCTTCTGTTTTGTTTTGTTTTATTTGGGGGAATTGATAAGCTTGAAAAACTTATCTTACATTCAAGCCAAAATAAATGTTCCCAAATGTAAGTAATCATTGTCATGAAGTTTATTACATATATAGAAATCCTAATAACAATAATAATGCCTACCTTTTTTTTTTCTTCTTGCATGTGTTATCAGTTAGTTCTTGTTATGTCACAAACCAGCCCAAAACATTATGGTTTAAAACAAACAACAAATTATTTTAACAAATCTAAACAGACTCTCTAGAGATAGCTGGGAAGTCCCATTGATCTGAGCCCAGCTCAGCTGAGCTCAGCTGGACTCATTCATTCATATGGTGAATGGGCAAGGGACTGGTTGGTCTATGACTAGGTCCTACTCCATGGGGTATCTCATTTCCCTCTAGAACAGTCCATGCAGACTTTGATGATGGCAACAGGAATTCAGGAGAGAGAACAGAGCATGCTGGGCTGTTAGAGACTTCGATCAGAAATGGCACCCCTCAGAACTGCACTCTATGGAACAAATAAAACTCAAGAGGTGGGAAACAGATTCCACTTCTTGATGGGAAGAAATTGCAAAGTCACATTGAAAAACGAAAAACTGGGGCAATTTCTGCATTCAACCTACCACATATGCCTATTATATGCCAGGCACTGTTGTTTGTACATTACATACTTTAAACATATTATGTCAATTATACTCAAAATAACCCCATGAAAAAGGAAAGAGGAAATTAATGTTTAAAGAAGCGAAATAATGACCTACCAAGAGCACACAGCTAACCTCCATAAAAATTTAGGAGAAAAATCAATTTATACTTTGCAAAGGGCTTTTATATAATCTCTCCTTTTAATCTGTACAATGGTAGTGGGTAAAGCAAAGAGTATTCCCATTTTACAAATGGTTCTTTGAAAGGCAGGGTGAATTGGTACAACTTTAGTCTTCTCACTCTGAGACCAATGTGCTTCCTCATCATCTTATTGCCTCATGACCCCAAAGTAAATAATGATTTGTGGCATCTCCAAACACCTCAGAATCAAAGTAAACGTGAAAAAAACAATTCAAAAAGGGATATACATATGCCATAGCTCAGAAGCAGCTGGTTTCACTGAAAGTAATTCAAAAAAGGCCATTGGATGGGGAAGTTGTAATATCAAATACCATCCAGCATCTGAGGACTTTTTAAAAGACAAACAGGGTGTATGTTCATTTTTATTAACCCAAACCAGACTTTTCAGGCAGATCAATCATTTTTTTCCCTCTCTGTATACAACCAACTTCTACTAATAAATTCCCATTTGACTTTGGAAAAGTAACTTCTCACATCCCACTTTTCTCATTTATGAAATGAGGAGCTTGAACCAAAACTGACTCTTGTACAATGCAAGGGTTGGGGGTGTCAACCCCTGAGCAGTAGAAAATCCACATATACCTTTCGACTCCCCCAAAAGTTACTACTAATAGCCTACTATTGACTGGAAGTCTTATTGATAACAGACAAACAGTAGGTTAACACATATTTTATATATGTTATATACTATATTCTTACAATAAAATAAGCTAGAGGAAAGAAAGAGAAAATGAAATGAGAAAAGAAAAAGGAAATGTTATTATGAAAATCATAAGGAAGAGAAAAATATATTTACAGTACTGCACTATATTTATAAAAAAAATCCACATATAGGTAGACCTGCAAAGTTTAAATCTATGTTGCTCAAGGGACAACTGTATATGGCTTTTCAGAACACTTATATGGGCTATTCTCAGACTCTAGATAACCAAAACCTTAAAAATTCGGAAAGTAATTCTTACTATATTTAAAAATTCAATCTAAAGATTTTTTATTTATTTTTTTTGATAGAGAGACAGAGAGAGAAGGAACACAGCAGGGGGAATGGGGAGGGAGAAGCAGGCTTCCCACGGAGCAGGGTGCCTGATGCGGGGGCTCGATCCCAGGACCCTGAGATCATGACCTGAGCCTAAGGCAGATGCTTAACAGCTTAGCCTCCCAGGCACCCCTTAAAAATTCAATCCAAATTACTCTGGAACTGTATAAATCAATACCTGTTTTTCTCCAATTTTATAATTTATAAAATAATACTTAAATTCCTCCCTCAAAAAAATAAATAAATAAAAGCAAAGAATAGAGAATTCCCGTTTTACCATTTTATGTGATCCACAAAGACATATACATGGTATGGTGAGGTGGTTAGGGTCACATATTTAGAACCAAGGCTATAAATACACTAAAATTTCATAGCAACCTTATTCTTGCCAATTTGAAAATTTATAACTAATATACAAAATGAAATGAAACCCCCCCCAAAAAAACACAGTAGAGATATTCAGAGAATTTCTGGATAACTAGCCATCAGAATAATACTTATAAAATAACTGAAAAGAACTTCATTGACAACTAAAATATCTCATGATTTGTGAAGTCCACTTAATTTCTAGGGTATCTTAGTCAGGATATCTTAGTATAAGCAACATGATAAAAGTGAAATCATAGCAAAAGCGTATTAGCTAAAAGCATGGGTTTTAGTTAAGATTAAGTTTGCATCCTGGCTGCACCACTTCCTGGGCAATGCCAATTTTCTCATTTATCACATAGGGTTGGTAACAGTGCCTCCTGAATACATCTGCAGTGAGAATTATAGGAGATAAGGCACACAGACACACTTGGGTCACAAGAAAAACAATAAAACTCACATATTATTAGGTATGACAATAATAAAATTGCACTATACAAATGGTTAAGTTAAAGGGTTTTCACAGAGACTCCTTTTAGTTTTTATACATACACACAAATTTCAATTATAGGCAGACAAATCATTCTGTCTCCCCTGGAGTTTCAATGAGGTTAAGTTCCTTGCACAAACTCACAAAACTAGCAAAGAAGCACAAGCGAAATGTAAACCAAAGTCTTCTGTGTGCTGGTCCAGTACATTTCCTGCTTTACCACAGCCTCACTATAAAACGTTCTTTCACAACCAATCCGCTTGCATAGAGCATTACAGATAGTTCAAGTGAATTTTTAATTACATCTTTAAAAATGAATATATAAGCATGCCTCACTCTGCTAGAGAACTGAATAAAGACAATTATAAATCAAATTCCTATGAAGAGAATCCTCTTTCCCCATTGCACCTTATTACAGGAACACAATTTAACTTGACATCTATTGATAAGTAAAATCAAAATGTAGAATCTTACATTTTTATAGTGCTTTAACCTCTAAGGGTACTATGTAAATTCAAGTCTCTGCATTAGACTAATTCACTCTGTTATTAATTCTTTCAATTTTCACCCAGTTCATAGAAGTATCTAAAACTCCAAATTAAAAATATGATGCAATTTAGCTCCTTTTCTTTAGCTTTTGCCAAAGCTAATGTAAGAAAAAACAGGCTCAATTCATAACTTTGCATCTTATATTCGGTGCTCCATCTGGAAAATACATTGTATCTATTTTCTATAGAAATCAAAAATCTAGTAAGTATGTATAAATCAATCCCATCTCATTGGCCATGTAAGTGTAATATTCTGTCTAATATAACCTGAAATCAGAAAGTATATATTTCAATTTTTTGAGAAGAACTTTAAACTTCAGTTTTATTTTGAACTTCATAATTTAAAGATACAATAAAACGGAATCCTTAAAAAAATTTTTTCTTTGCTAAAGAGCAGTTGGTATTGAATCATAATCTAGTGATTGTTACCACAAGCAACAGATTAAAAAGTCATCAGACAGATGGCCAATCTAACTACAATAAAGTGCACAAAATATATGATTATAATAATTAAACATATTTTAATTGCTAGTAATTATTGTAAATTACTGAAGAAAGCTAATTATAACAAAATTTGAGTAAAATGACTTGTTTGTACCCATTTCTACTTGATAGCTTGGCAATAAAATGGATCCCCAAACATTCTTTTTTTTTTTTTTTTAAAGATTTTATTTATTTATTTGACAGAGAAAGACACAGCGAGAGAGGGAACACAAACGGGGAGTGGGAGAGGGAGAAGCAGACTCCCTGCCGAGCAGAGAGCCCGATGCGGGACTCGATCCAGGCACTCCAGGATCATGACCTGAACCGAAGGCAGTCGCTTAATCAACTGAGCCACCCAGGCGCCCCCCCAAACATTCTTATGGTTCAAATAAAACTAACATACATTTTTAAAATAGTGTAAGGAGATTCAATGTTATATTTTTTACTTATTCCCAATGTTTTTCTGAAAATAACTCCTTTTTAGCTCATCTGATTAAAAAAAGTAGGAAGTACTGCTAGATAATTTAACACAAAAAATGCCAAAACTGAGGAGCTCAGTGGTTGAGCGTCAGGCTCTTGGTTTTCACTCAGGTCATGATCTCATGGGTCATGAGACCAAGCCTCAGAGTTGTGTCACCCTCATTGTAGGGCTCCATACTCAGAGGGAAATCTGTTTGAAGATTCTTTCCCTCTGTCCCTCCCCCCATGCACACACTCTCTCTATATAAAATATAGAAATCTTTTTTTAAAAATGCCACCACTGTAACTAGGCAGTTTATGCTAATCTTATACAATCTAAGCACAACAATAAAACCCAGATCAGTGTAGGGTAAGCAACAAGGACACTATAATCTGGAAAGCTATGTTTTTATAAAATTATATTTGCCTTTGTTCAAAGTTTCTATATTAATATTTTCATATTAATTATGAAAAATTATACTAATTTTGAAATTATAAACAGCTTTTCAAGCATTCAAAAACGTGTGTGCTAATTAACTGATATGATATTGTCTCTAATTTTATTATTGTAGTTTTCTAAATATGCATAGGAATAAAGTTATTTACAGTGCTAGTCACAGAGGTTTCTTAGTCTTGGATGGATGAAGAGACTTAGTAAAAAGTAGGTCAATATCAAAGAGAAGAAGTTGTTATATGGTCTCTGAAACAAACAGTAGCTAATATTTGAGTACCAACTTGGAACAATTTGATCATCAAAAAGAATGACTCTAAATGATTGTAAACATCAATTGCATTAAAATCCATTAGTCCATGGTGAGAAAGAGGGAGATTCCACACATTTGCCATCAATAAGAATCAAAATGTCTGATATAATTTAAGCAAGACCCCCAATAAACAAGTAGAAATAAGATATACAATATTACTATAGTTGTTAAAATAAGTCTATTCAGCATGTTAGATAAGTTTAAATGTATTACTGCTATGACTGGGAGAAGAATTTGAAAGCATGTTGCATGGCTTAAGAATTTCTAATGTTATTCAGAAGGTTAGTCAAATGTATATTATTCATACATTTCATTTCCAAATAGATTATTAATAAAAAGGAATTTGATCTCTATTTTCAAAGTTTCTTATTCAATTTTAGTCATAATGCATAAATAGATGTTTTTATTATGACCGGTTTCGTTGTTGTTTTGTTTGGTTGTTTTTGTAACAATGATTTTAAATAACCATTCCTGCTCACTTTCAACTTAGTTTTGTTGATCTCGGTGCTAATTATCATTATTACTCTCATCATTTTCCATCTGGCAGGTCATCTTCAGGGTCTTAAAGCTGTATGAACTGCAAGAACACAAAAATATCCTAGGGATGTTTCATTGCCTAATTTCTCTACGTTGTTAACACCATCTTCAAGATGGCAGGACCCAAAACTCGGTAAGATAATACAATTATAATGCATGTTCCTCTGATGAGTACTTTATAGCACTTGCCAGGGGTCAGGCACTGTGCTTAGGATCCAGGGATATAAAGATGAGTAAGATTAAATAGTAGTAGTAAAAAATATTATGTCACAATTATGTTGTAAACAATCTTCCTTATGAACTCTATCACATCTGTTTTCTGTAGACTCTTCCAAGCTTGCTTACTATTGAGTTCATCTTTAATTCAGGATTATGTTACTATTTTCATCTAATACACTGTGGTGTCTGTTGGGTAGGGAAGTGGTCACTTTTCTTGACTTAATTACCCATATAGAATCTGTGATGAGGTTACCTGCATTCTCCAACCTTTACCCAACTGTAGGATCCATGTTATATATTGTACTAGTAACATTTATACATGGGTTCTCAAATATATACATTATATGAATGCTGCATAAAGGTTTCAGTATTATGATTTGAATTAGATATCATTATCGTATTTGCATCCAGTTCATTTATACCTGGTTTTAGGGCTGTGTCTATAGTTTCTAAAAATGCTATCGATCTGCTAATAAATATGAAGGGAAATTTGAAGATGGCTTGTAGGATAAATTTTGTATTTTTCTAGAAGTATAGTGCAAAAAGAAGCATTCTGAAAATCTAAAACCTGCATTTGTATTCTTCACATTATCTTTTTACAATAACCTCCATTATTACAATGGAGATTCATTTCTACAGAAGTAATGTTGGTCCCAAAGTACAATAGAAGTAATATAGAAAAACAACTGATCTTTTTACACATAGAGAAAAATATTTTTCTAATGAAATACTATTAACATTTTTCTCAAATGCTGGGAGGAAGAACAACTCACGGGTGATAGAACAGCTCACAAATGTCTTCTTTGCTCTGAAACTACATATTGTTAATCTGTCTCAATTCAGCTAAGCAGAGGTAAAACTGCTTTGATGCTGCTTTGATTTTCCACACCTCACAGACCTTCTCTGGTACAAAACCAGAAAATGTCATGAGCTTTAAGAAATTCCACCTATTTGGCTACATTCAGGGCATAGGCCTCTGGTTCTGCAGTTTGTTCACGTCACAAAGGATGCTGGCTACAGGGATAAGTAAGGACTGAAATCCATTTCACGCTCCGCTCACCCAACTATCTGCCCTGTTGCAGGACTGACAGGCTCTGGAGCATCTTAGAGGAAGGTGCACCTCTTTGTAATTTCTGCTCAGTGATGGTCACTTTTTGCCACTCATCTGTCAAGAGGATGCACCTTTTAGTCATTCTCACAAGGCACTCTACATGGTAACATAGACTAGCCTTTACATATATAAAATTGGAATCACCTGACTCCTTTCTTGCCCTCATTCTTCACATCCAAACACACTAACATCTCTTTCTTACCCTTCTACCACTGCCTTTGTTTAGGACTTCAGCTCCTCTCACCTGGAATGCTCTGACTGCCTTTGAATTGAATGGTCTTTCCTCCAGGCTCTCTGTGTACTCAAAATCTGGTTCATATCCCTACAGCCTGCTTACCACCCCACCTGAAACCTGATCATTGCACCCACCTCCATCGTCGACACTCAGTCCTCTCACACTTGGTGTGAACCAGAATGTAACATATCCTCTCAGTTTCAGGATCTTTCTCCCTTGTCTCCACTGCCTGGCATCCTCTGCTCCTTCACTTCTACTCTGCCTAGCTTATTGATTTTCAAGTCTCAGCTCAACACCACCTCTTTATGATAGCCTTCCTGCCTCCCCGTCTTGGAAGAGATGCTACTCCTTTGTGATTTACAAAACCTTGTAGGTGCCCCTGTTGTTGCACTGACCACACAGATTTGCAAAACTCTATTATCTCATATGCGGTATTGAGTTGCTTGAGGAAAGGGATTCTTATCCTCTGTTATAATCCCATTACCTAGAATAGCACTGCCACATTCTAAGGATAATGAATAAGTTACTCATTTGGAAAAAATATGCAAGAATTATGGGGCTGAAAAGAAAACATTAACAATCATCTAACTAAACCCTCAATTATAGATAAAAAAAAAAATTACTCTTAGTTGTTATTTCCAGATATAGATTTCTCAAATCCGGGAAGTCTGGCCAATCAGCAAAAAAATTCAAAGACTTAAAAAGTGCCAGATGTAGAGCCATAGTTACATGCCACTGAAATTAGTGTCCAAAATGCCTTCAACATTATTTTAAAATAACACTCTTCTAATTATAAAAGTAGTAGGTTATTATTGTAAAAAATTCAGAAAATATACAAAAGATTAAATAATTAAATACAAAATAGCTGAAATACCATCACCCAGACATAACTATCATTAATATTTTATTATGTAAACTTCTTATCTTTAATATCAAGACAATGATATTAAACAAAATGTGTATCTATATATATATATATATACCACTTTACTGAACAGGCTAGATTCAGTCGAGTATAAAGAAGGAAACAGCTCTGTTCTGTCTTCATTTGTCTTTCAAACCTCCCGTCCTTGAAAAATATCTTAGGCCAACCCCAAAACTTTCTGGATCCTTTGAGGTATTAATAACCAGTGTAGTTCTTATGTACAAAACTTCATTTTGTAATTCAGTTTAAAGCTGCTTTTTTCCTCCCCTAGTTCATGTCTGTCACAGTCTTAGAAATCTGCATAGGGCTGGGAAGATGGGGGAGTTGAGGGGGAAGGCTCACATCTTCACTACTTTATCTTACTCTTCCACTCTTCCTTTGCCCCTCACTGTGTTGTCTTTGGCCTCTCTTAAGTTGGAGAGATGGGCAGGTGAATAGAAGAAAAAGGTGGCAAAGGTCACATTCAATAATGACATAGCAGATCCCCCAAATACTGGCTCTTTCTTTCAAGGAGAGCTTCTGTGGGACTCTGAGGTCAACTCTCCTCCACAACTCACTCCAAGGTTGCTGACGACCTTCCTCTGCAATGCTCACTGGGATGAGCCATGGCCCTACAGCTGACTGCTTATGCACCACCCCACTCCACTGCCATGGTCCACTGCATGTAGACTTACTATGGCGTCTTCTCATCCTGGCATTGACTCATCTTAGGTATCCAGTTGCTTCCTCAAGCAACTAAGAAATGACTCATCTTAGATACCTAAGATGGATCCTCTGTAGTCCACCAGAACCAGGATCTCCTTCCCATCCTCAATGGAAGAAGTGCAACCTACTTTCACTGCAGCTTTCTCTCTTTGCTCTGCTGTCCCAGACAGCCTCAGCCAGACTTTGGTCTTTAACTTTTTCACAGAATGATATCAAGCAACAGTCTCTACACTCTCCAAGGAATAAAAGTCAAATTTTCCCAGCATCAACCTCCCCCACAGCAAATCGGCTCTCATCACAAGGTAGCAAGAGGTTCCTGAGTGGTTTTGCAACATCTTTAGAAGATTGTAAGATGTGAGTGTCTCCTCTGAAACTTCAAATCTCTCCTGAGCAATTCTGTGCATCCTTTATTCAGATTTCCTGCACAGAACATGGACCAAAACTACAGTATAATATCATTAAGAGGATACTGACATTGAAACCACCCACCGCTAATATTCAAATTTTCCCGGTATTCCTTTTACTTATTTTTGAATGTATATATTTTTAGTTCTATACAATGTCATACCATGAGTAAGTTCATGTGTCTACCATGACCGTCCACATTCAGAACAGCTCCAATACCACAGAATGTTGTACTGCCTTTTTATAACCACACTTACCTCCAATCTTACCTCCAAACCTGGCAACCACTGATCTGTTTTCCATTTCTACAATTTTGTCATTTTAAAAATATTTTGCAAATGGAGCCATACAGTATATAACCTTTTGAAAGTGGCAGTTTTGATTCAGCATAATTCCCTGAAGATTCATATTAATTGTTACATATACCTCTAGATCATGCCTTTGTATTACCAAACTGCATTCCATGTTATGAATACCACAGTTTAAAATTTCACCTGCTGAGGAACATCTGATTATTTTCTGTTTGGGGTTATCATAGGTAAAATTGCTATGACCATGTGTGTACTAATTTTTGTATGAATATATGTTTTCATTTCTCTGTGATAAATGCCCAAGAATGCAATTTCTGGGTAGTATAATAGAGACATGTTTAGTTTTATAAGAAAATGTCCAACTGTCTTCAAGACTGGCTATTCTACATTACATTCCCACCAGCAAAGTGTGAGTGATCCAATTTCTCAGCCATTTCACATTAATTTACATAGTCTGATGGTTTTGTACCAATACTTCACTGAGTTTTATATTTTCATATCTCTAATGGCTAATGATGTTGAACATCTTTTCATGTGTGTTTCTGTCATCTATAGATACTTGGTGAAATGTTCTTTCATATCTTTTGTTCATTTTCTAATTGGATTATTTATATTGTTACTGTTCAGCTTTGAGAAATCTTTATATATTCTAGATATTAGTCCTTTGTCAGATATATGCCCTGTAAATATTTTCTCCTAGTCTGTCACTGCCTTTTTCATCCTTCACATGGGCTCTGGCAGAGCAGAAGATTAATTTTGATAAGGTCCAATATCAATCTTCCTTTTTTTATGGATTGTACTTCTGGTATCAAATCTAAGAACTCTTTGCCTAGCTCTAAGTTTGAAGATTTTTCCATGTTTGCTGTTGTTGTTGTTGTTTTTAAGTTACATAGTTTTATGTTCTACATTTAAGTCAGCTACTCCATTTGTGTTAACTTTTTTAAAGGTGTTAGGTTTAGCTCAAAGTTCATATTTTGGTTATGGATATTCAATTGCTCTAGCACATATAGAACTTTTTTAGTACATTATTCAGAGCTTTTATTTACTGAGTGCTCACATTTGGACTTAGTCAAAGAAAAGTGGATTTATCTTTAGGTCACTGTCCACATTAAGGTGATTATCACCAATAACTGTGGCAATTACACCAGGCTTAAATAACTCAGAAGGTTAAGGGAAAGCACAAAAAAGTGTCCCTATTGAAACAAAATAATCTAGGGCACCTGGGTGGCTCAGTTGGTTGAGCGTCTGTCTTCAGCTCTGGTCATGATCCCAGGGTCCTGAGATGGAGCCCTGTGTCGTCGGGCTCCCTGCTCAGCAAGAAGCCCACTTCTCCCCCTCCTTCCTCACTTCTCTCACTTCACTCACTGTCTCTGTCTCTCTCGAATAAATAAATAAAATATTTAAAAAAACACAAAACAATCTAGAAAAATAATAGCAAAATTATTTAATTAATTAGTAATCGTTAATCTTTGCTTAATTACTATTTAGGAAAATTTGTTAAGGGCAATGCTGAAATATTTATAAAGTTTCACATGGAAAAAATACTTTGCTCATATTAAACTTCAATTACTATCAAAACAGCTAAGTCTGATCCCAATACTTCTATGGTATTAAATATACAAGATTCAGTCACAGGCAAATATTCAAGAGAACATCCACTTCTTTGCAGCTCTCTGCCATAAAATCATAAATTGAGCTTCTCCTGATGCTGCAGATGTCCTCACCTCAACAATAATTTATACCTAGGTAAGTTTCTAATGCCCTAAGCCATTACTGTATGTAGTAAGTTAACTCCTCTTCTCTGCATCTAGCATGGTACTAGTTGCCCACTATCCTTGGGAATTGGGAGATTTTATAAAATAAAATCTCACAAATCATTTCTATGTGCTCCAGTTTAGATGAGAAAACTCAGTAAAGGAACATTGGGGAAGACAGCTGATACTTTGTACCCTTGGGATATATTGTGGTTCAATCTTTTCTTCTTTAATGGTCCTAACCACCCTCTGCAACACACACACGCAAATGGCACTGAGTTATCAAACTATGTTGGCTCTTGGGACGTTCATGTATCTTGTGACTAACTCCTTCCAATCAGGGAAATGTTTTCTAGCTTCAATTACATATGGTTTCTACCTACCTAATTTCATAAAAAGTTGATTTTACACTATTTTTCCCTTGTTCTTATACTTATTTGACTGATAAGCAACCTCCTTCCTGTTACATTTCTTATGTTTCAGGAGGTGTCTACAATATCATGGTATTCTTTTGATTCTTCAGAATATCATCTACTTCAGACATTATATTTAACATATACACAATTTGAGGTTTTTTAAGGTATAAACAGATACTAAAATTAACAAATAAAAAGTCATGGCTTCCTCTTACCACTTTGGAAAACTGTTGCTGTGATGGAAGAGTCTCCTTAACGCCACCATTATGTTGATACAAAACCTTTCCCAGGTATTAAACAAAGATTGAACACTCTTAAGTGTGCTAGGACTCAAGCATGCAAAAGAAATCTATAATGTCTTTGCCCTAAAGAAGCCCATGGTCTAATTTGAGATAAAAGATTAACCCAAATTAACTAATTAAAAAGCAATACAAAGGCTATGAAAGTGTAGACAGGTAATTGAGGTCTAATGCCTAATATGCAGAAAATTTTCTAGATGGCAGAAAACAAATGCCGGATTTTCTGAGCTGCGGCAGAAAAGACTTTGAAAGAAGATGCCACAAGTACTAGAAAATACGTCAGGACCAATTGATGTGGTCATTGGCTATTACAATGAAACCTTTTACACACTTGCTCATTATTATTCCAGGTTGGGTAATTCACTCTTTTACCCACTACCAGGAGCTATGAGGCATACTCAGCTGCAATCGGTAATACAAATACCTTTCTTTCTTCCTTTTTTTTTCCTGCCTCTAAATCCATTTAACCTCACTTCAGCTGTTTAAATAGATGCCCTGGGGCACCTGGGTGGCTGAGTCTGTTAAGTCTCCCACTCTTTATTTTGGCTCAGGTCAAGATCTCAGGGTCATGATCTCTGGGTCGTGGGATCGAACCCCGAGTCAGGCTCTGTGCTCAGCAAGGAGTCGGCTTGTCCCTCTCCTTCTGCCCCTCCCCTCTGCTTGAGTTTGTTCTCTCTCTCTCACTCAAATAAATACATAAAATCTTTAAAATGAATAAATAGATGCCCCAAAAGCTTAGAGTGAAGACTGAAGTGATGGAATCTTATAAGGCTACCAGATGATGGCAGTGTCCAGTTCTAACATTAAATCATGTGTACATAAAATATGTCAAACTCTACAAACACTGCAAAGAAACATCTGGTGCTCAGAAATGTATAGTTTAAATTGCTAGCATTCTCTTGAAAACAAAAACTTAAAATTGTATAATTATCAGCCATACAATAACCCAGCCTTGACTAGAGTATGAAAATGTTCTTTCTTAATCTACCCCAAATCTTACAACTCAAACTCATCAGCTATTAATTAGATCATCCCCAAAAAGAAGAGGCAACAGTCCAAAAATATTTTGTATGAAAATTTCTACTTCTCTTCATCAATCTGGTTTAGATCTTTAAAGTGTGATAATATATTTGTCACATGAAAGACTGTGCAAAAGATAATGAGAATAACAGATAAAATAATACTTATAAAGTTATAATGGTACTTAAACACTAGAACTGTTGCTTATTTGAGGTTTGCTCACTAAAATGATTTAATGTTTCATTTCAGGGTAGCAAAATGCAGCATCTCCTATCATGGTTTCATTAAGTTTAAATTTTATAGTGAGCACTGGATAATGTTATTAATGTATAATATGCATTATGCATTTGTAGAGTTTCACAGCCTCTCCCTCCTCAAACTCAAGAGTGTTTCATATTACTTATAACATAAGTAATCAGTCTGAAAGATTGATTCACTAACTGTTTTAGCCAGACAATCTTTTGGAATAAATGGGCAGTGACTGACAGCAGAAGTTTTAGTACAGGTACTCCTAAAATGGCAAGACTAAATACATTTTGCTTAAGTTTCTTCAGTAAATTCCACTTAGCAACACTTGCAGAAACACCAAATAGCTTTAATGACCAGTGAGTGAATTTACACTATTTATGCATAGCATCATATTGATTTTAACAACAAAAAAATAACTTGCCAGAGCTTCCCATAAATCATTTTGTGATTCAGGGATGCCATGACTGCAGTTGCAGGCAAATGTATTTTTAATTCAATTTATGAACGGTCTAAAAGTACTGAATAACACATACCACATTCTAACAATCTTCTGGAACATACCCTGCAACAATGGTCTTAGGCAGGATGTAAAATCAGACATTTTCTATGTGGGTTTCAGTTAGACCCAAAAGCCAAAATACAAATAATAGTTGACAAGTACTCTCATGTTTTTAATGGAAGTGCTAGATCATCTATGTTAAACTTGCAAAGGAAACTCTCAAAAGCCGATTGTGGATCAATGTCCCTTGAAGTTTAAGTGGTCAAAAAGACTGAAAACCAAGTAGAAGAATTTTTTTTTTTTTGAGTTGTTGTTGCACTATAAATACCACCACCATCTTCTCACCTCAAACCTTGAATAAGCTTCAAGGAAACCACTTCAAAAGCTTGAAATATATACACTGATGCCTAAGGGACACAATAGTTAATGTCTGATACGTATCTTAGAATACTGTTCTAAGACCACTGTTGTGGGGTATGTTCCAGAGGATTATTGGAGCACAGTTTGTGTCATCTCATATTTTTTAAGCCATTCATAAATTGAATGAAAAATGAAAGGCTATGCTCCCAAACTGGCAAACTACAGAGAGGTGCTAGCTACACTTTCCCAGGAGATACAAGATTATGTAAATGTTTCCAGAAGACCAGAGGTGGGCAACTTTGAAGAAAAAGCTTGTTTAGAGACATTTCAAATCCAGTCCAAGAAGAATGCATAGAGAGATAGAGTCATCCCAATAGAAGAAATGGATTTCCAGATTTCCAGGAACTAGGAGAGAAATATTATGCATTTGGCCAAAAGGAAATGCATTTCTTGTGTCATAGGAAATGTAGCCAAATAGTCCCATTCCCTCTGAGAAAGCCACATGTCATTCTGTTTTCATAGGTTAGGTTATGCTATGGTAACAAACAACCCAGTAATTTTAGTAGATTAAAATCACAAAGACTAGTTTCTTGCTCATGCTGGTTGGTGTGTCAGTGGTGGGCAGACACTGGCTCTTTTCACTGAAGTTTTACTAGTTCTGGTTGACCGAACAGCCACCATTCTCTAAAGTTCCTGACTGCAGTGTCAGAAGGAAAAAAATCTCTGGAAACTCTCACACCAGCTTAGCCTATCAATGACACTTGTCACTTCTGCTCACAACTCCTTGGTCAGATGGCTTCACCCAACCACAGAAAGGCAGGAAGTTCAATTCTACCATGTGCTCAGGAGGCACAGAGATTTTTGATGAGTAACATTAATGTCTACCACACCATCCTAAGGTAAAACGAGGAGTCCACCAAGCCCTGAGGAAGCTTATTGGAAGTTACACTGACATCAAATAAATCCGACCTCACCTTGACCTCTTCTACTTTTCGGAGATTCAACCCTATAGAAGCCAGAGGCAGCCTACTTGAACAGGACAGAAAACGTGGGAGTCAGATAGGGAAACACAGGAGAGGCTGACCAAGGTCCCCTTTTCCTTATGACAAATGGACAGTATAAAGCTAGCCGCAGCTAAGGTAGGGAAAAACTTTATCACTAAAACAATTTAGGACTTCCTTTTTTTTAATAACCAACTTTTTTCTAGCTTTATTGAGGTATGATTGACAAATAAATATTGTATATATTTACATTGTACAACATGATTATTTTATGGTGTGCAAAGTGATGATTTTTTTAAGTATAATTAGCATACAATGTTATATTAGTTTGAGGTGTATAACATATTGATTTGGCAAATTTATACATTACTCAGTGCTGACCACAATAAGTGTAGTCACCACCTGTCACCATACAATGTTATTTTAATATTATTGATTATATTCCCTATGCTGTACTTTTCATCTCTGAGACTTACTTATTTTATAACTGGAAGTCTGTACCTCTTAATCCTCTTTATCTATTTTGCCCATCCCCCTACTCACATCTCCTCTGGCAACCCTGTCCTCTGTATTTAAGAGGATAGGGTTTTTTTTTTGTTTTTTTGTTTGTTCAGGATTTCCTTATTAAATGAATAGATTATAACGGAAATGAGAACATAATTAGAAGTGATTACAGAACATTTTACTTTCTAATAGTAAATTAATAAGATGAGACCTGAGATTTTATTCATGAGCAAGAAAAGGATTAGCCCCATTGAGCAGGTTTAAATGGAGAGTAGTAGAGGTAAAAGGGATAAACACTCATTTGCCTAAATAAGGAACATGCATGAAAAAAAGTTTGTGCTAGGTGAATGCATTTTCAGTGAATGGTAAGGTCAAAAAGAATGTAAGTGAGGAAAAAAAAAACACTTCAAATTGAATCCAAATAAAAACAAAACTATCAAAATACCTTTAGAAAATCAGAGAGAAAAATATCACATATAACCAAAACAATCTCAGAAGCATTAAGATAAAAAGCTATTAGAGAAATGGGAAAAAAGTTTAGAAATCAGGCTAATCTACCCTAGAGTTTTTCTCTGAAACATGAAACCAAAATTAAAGCTAAAAATGTTATGAGAATCTGACTTAAGTCAAAAATACCTAGGAAAATGCTCCATCACAGCAAAATGAATGGCAGAAAATCCGATTAGACTCTGTATCATTGGCCAAATAGGAATGCTGGGCAGAGACAAAAAACATAATTTATTTCCAACAAACTAGATTTAGGCATAGGGCAATAACCTCTTATACTATCAGAACACATTAATAGTGGATCTCCCAGAAGCGAACTACTTTTAAATCAGTAACTATTTGCTCTTTGAATTTTTCTGTCAGTGATCTAGAAAGTATCAAATAAGAAAATAGGAGAAGACAAGATACAAGTGTTTGAAGAGGTCAAATACTCAAAAAAAAAAAAAAGTAAAATACAGATTATTTTATGTAAATTGGTTGTAATTTGAAGAGAGGGTAAACACTGGTGCTTATTAGGTGCCAAAAGAGTTTTTTCAACAGTCTTCCATCCAAGTGTAAATGACTACATGAACGTTATCAAGTGATCCATCTATATAACCAGTGTTTAAACTGCAATTGTCTGACCTGTATTGGTACCTCTGCTTCATAATCTATTAGATAAAATTGATATGATATGAAAATTTGATGAAATTATTTTACAGAAAGGCAATAAAAATCCAATAGAAAGAAATGAATTTCAAGTTGATTCATTTTGGTTTTGCTTTTCTGTATAAATCATCCATTTTGTTTCTAAAAGTGATAAACATTATTGCATTTGAGATTATTTTACCAGTGGCTTTTAAATATATATTTAATTCAAGAATGACTTCATTTGTATAGGTACTGAGTATACAAGTTTATTTTCACTCATTATTTATTCTATTGCCATAACCTCAACATAAGATGTGTGGGGCAGAAAAGTGTTATTACACCTATTTTCCATTAGGAAATTAATACTTCATGAGATTAAGAGATTGCTTGAGGTCCAACAATTAGCAGGCAATGGCAGAATCAGGATTTGAAACCAAATCTTTAAACTTTTAATCATTGTACACTATCTCCTTTACCAATTGGGAACAGTATTATGATGGTTTGGGATATAATTTAAAACTATTATGTTCCAAAAGTCACATTTCAATTCATTCTAAAAAAATATTTAATAAAAACTGACTGTATTCTAAATTATTAAAAAAAAAACAGAGACAAATAAGATATAATTTTTACCTTCAAGGACCACATGGTTTGGAAAGAAACATAGAACAGCGAAAAAAGAAATAATGTATTTTTAAAAACACATATAATAACAAAGCTTGTAAAAGTAGAAAGATTGCATTTTGTCTGGGGCTTCTGGAATAGTTTATTGAGAATATGATATTTTAGGCTAGTTTTCAAAGGATGAATAGGACCCTGCCTGTATATTCTGGAAAAGGCTATTTCAGTGGGGGGTTCCCAATGTGCAAAGCCATGCATATATGAAAAATTGAACAGTTTTATCAGTAAGTACTAGATTATTTTACATTTAAATACTGTTTCCAACATCTCAAAACTTAGTATGAATTATTAATTAAATTCATTAGCACTTTATTCTTATAAAGCAATTAGTACACTTGATATCTCTATATTTTCTTCTCTCTCAAAGACAGCTAAATGGTAAGATGGGTGATTATCCCCCAAATGCAAATAACTTCTCCATATTTTTCTACCTCTACTAGAGATAAAATATCTGATTATCATCCATATTCTAAAGCTATAATTTTAAATAACTAATTTCTATTGAATTAAACTGCACATCCTCCCTTGAACTTTACATTAACATAATCATTGAACTTTCTTTTCTGATGAGCTTTGTTCCTCACATCCCTCTCTCTATAAAATCCATGGTCGGTGTTCCTATAGATGGACAAACAGGAGCAGAAGTTCCAGGTCCAACACAACAGTTATCCAACGTACCTCTACTCAACTGTCACTGAGACCAAAGCATTTTGCTAAGCTACAGATGCACCTATAATAACATGCAGAATTCATTTCGTTTCATATTTCTCATTAATTTTATCAGCCTCATTCACACATATTTTCAAGTATAATGAATAACAAAATAATTCATTTTTTATGTTGATTTTAGTTTCTCTGCCAAAGACATACTACATTTTTGTTGAAAGTTTATGTAGTACCCAGCAAGATTCCAGAATACTGAACCAACCATAAATGCTTTCTTCTTAACTTTGGCATCTACAAAATAAGATCATTACCATATGAATATATTCTAGAATGCTCTTCTGTAATCTCAGTCAAAAAGTTCTTTAGCAAAAAAAGGGCAAACAGAGTGCCATCAATCTAGTTTAGTTACCTAGAATGAGTTTTTATGGAAAACAATAAAAAATGTCAATTCAAGCCATGTACAGAAACACAAAAGAATATGCTACGGGCTCTACTGCTTAAAGAGATGTTAGACAATTACTTGGAGGAGATATGTTGGGTAGCAGGTTTCTACGACAGGGACGAGTAAATGGATTAGATGGTTAAGTCCCCTCACAGGAAAGATGCGAGGGAGGAGCATCTGTGATGTGTGTATCTGCTAGTACCCTCTTAACCCACACAGGCTGGCTCTTTTGCATTCGCAGCTGCCCCAACCCTGACGCAAAAATAAGCTCTGTTTCCCCCCTGTACTAGGGATTCAATTGCATCAGTGTTACTAAGACTTGTGTGACTTTGCTGAAGATTTTGAGATCACAGGAAGCAGTACCACTGCACAAGGTATAACACTGTCTTTTTTAAAATTCCCATTTGACATCTATCTTTTCAAGTTTTTTCTGGTGCCTGACTACTTAATCCTCCTGCCTCTTACCCACACAGTACTGAGTCTCACTCTTCTCTCATTTCTCGTGCAACATAGTTTCCTACTTTGTGAAAGGGAACCCCAGGAAGCACTTTCATTTTGTAAATTACGTTATTTCTGTAACACTGAATCTTATGATGTGAATATTTTACTTTCCTAATTAGAAAAAAATATTTAAAATTACATATGAAGAAAAAAGACATCAATTAAATTAACTAAAAGAATAGCATATGCTTTGAGGAACTGTGAATCCCTAGCATTTAAGATGATGCATTTATTTACAGTAGGTGCTCAATGAATATTGATAATATGAAAATTATTCCAAGTGAGAGATTCATGTAACAACACAGGGGAAGCTAGTGTGATAGGAAAGTAGAGTATGTATGTTCTTTCTTAAACAGTGGATTGGCAAGTTACTGGACATAAAAAGAAATACAGTGAGGTAGGAAAGAATGATTTGAATTAGTTTATTACAAAGTTCTCTACTGAGTGCTCACTAGGTACCAGATACCCTTGGAAAAATCTTCCCACCCCTCTCCTAACCCTCGGGGGTAAATCCATGCCATTCTATTTAGTTTCTTTTATGCCTATAACACAATTTCTCATTACATATTCCATTTGTTTCGGTTTCATATTAGTTCTTTCCCATATTAGCCTGTAAATATCTCAAAGGGAAGGATTATAATCTGCCCCTTCCCACAGATAATATATACCCAGGGCCCTACCCAGTGCTTAATACATAGGAGCTATAATAATAAATACCTGTTGAATATATCAATCAATCTACCATAGACTAAGTATTGTTCTACAACTACATTGTTCTTAATCTCTACTGCAGACTTTACTATCATGGTATCGAAAGAACCGCAACACTCCATTTACCTTCTTACTAAATCAGCAACATAGAATTCATTTTATGAGTATTCCAAAGTTTATTTAACAATATTCCCATGGAATGTCTGGAGTTTTTTTTGGTCTTTGTTTTTGGGTTTTGTTTTTTTTTTCCAGTTGTTCAGTAAGGAAGTGTTAAGCATGGCTTGCTTCTTCCTTTGCAATCTGCCTGCCTTTTTGAGTCTTTTTCTTGCCTTGATTGGTTAGAAATTCCAATATAACATTGAGGAAAAGTGATGAGAACAGACATTCCTGCCTTGCTTCTCAGATTAGAAGAAAGACAGTTCGTCTTTCACCATTTTTTAAAAGATTTATTTATTTATTCTATTAGAAGGGGGGGATCAGGAGGGGGGAGAGAGAATCCTAAGCAGACCTCACACTGAGCACAGAGCCCCAGGTGGGACTCCATCCCCTGACCCTGAGATCATGACCTGAGCCAAGACTAAGAGTCAGACACTTAACCAACTGTGCCACCCAGGTGCCTGGGTCTTTTACCATTAAATATCATATCAGCTATAGGCTTACTGCAGATGTTCTAGATCAAGCTGAGGAAACTCTCTTATATACCTAGAATATTTGCTAACAGTTTTTATCAAGAATATATGTTGTATTTTCTCAAATATTTTTGTTGCATCTAATGAGATGACCACATAGTTTTTCTTTTTTACTCTGTTAATATGGTGAACTATACAGATTGATTTTCTAATGTTTAACTACCATTGCATTTTTGGGATGAACCCAACTTGGTCATGACGTATTATCTTTTTATGTATTGTGGATTTATATATGCTAAACTTTTATTAATACTGGTTACATTATGTTCATGAAGAATATTGGTCTGGACTTTTTTTTTTTTTTTAAAGATTTTATTTATTTGACAGAGAGAGATACAGCGAGAGAGGGAACCCAAGCAGGGGGAGTGGGAGAGGGAGAAGCAGGCTCCCCGCTGAGCAGGGAGCCAGATGCGGGGCTCGATCCCAGGACCCTGGGAAGGCAGACGCTTAACGACTGAGCCACCCAGGCGCCCCAAGGACTTTTGATTTTTATAATGCCTTTTCATGGTATTGGTATCAGGGCAATGCTGGTGTCACAGGATAAGACGGCAAGTGTTCCCTTCTTCACAATTTCCTGGAAGAGATTATGTAGATTTAGTATTATTTCTTCCTTAAATGCTCAGAGACTTTTATTAGTGAAGTCATCTCACTAATAAATCCCAGCATACCTGGGTTTACTTTGTGGGAAGACTTTGGAGTATTGTTTTGTTGAGTTGTGGGTATTCGTACAGCTGTATTGAGATATAATTTATTTACCACAAAATGTACTCATTTTATATAAACAATTCAATGACATTTAGTAAAGATACAAATTTGTAAAACCATCACCACAATCCAATTATGGAACAGGTGGCTCACCCCGAAAGGTTCCTTGTGCCTATTTGCAGTCACTTATCATCCCCACTTCCAGTGCCTGACAAACACTAATCTACTTTTGAATTCTATAAATTTGCTTTTCTGGACATTTTGTATAAATGGAAGCACACAATATGTGGTCTTTTGTGTATGGCTTCCTTCATTTGGCATAATGTTTTTGAGTTTTTACTCATGTTATGGCATACATAAGTATTTCATTCCATTTTATTGAATATTATTCTGTGGTATGGATATACCTTATTTTTGTTTATCCACTCATCAGCTGATCTGGTACAGGACGGTCTTAACTACAAATACAATTCTTTAAAAGATAGGTAGCTATGGGGCGCCTGGGTGGCTCAGTCGTTAAGTGTCTGCCTTCGGCTCAGGTCATGATCCCAGGGTCCTGGGATCGAGCCCTGCATCAGGCTCCTTGCTCAGCAGGAAGCCTGCTTCTCCCTCTCCCACTCATCCTGCTTGTGTTCCCTCTCTCGCTGTCTCTCTCTCTGTCAAATAAATAAATAAAATCTTTAAAAAAAAAAAAAAAGATACCCCTTCGGATCCCTACATTTGGATCTGTACCTCTGAAACAAATAATACAATATATGTTAAAAAGAAAAAAAAAAGAAGAAGAAGATAGCAGGAGGGGAAGAAAGAAGGGGGGGAAATCGGAGGGGGAGATGAACCATGAGAGACTATGGACTCTGAAAAACAAACTGAGGGTTCTAGAGGGGAGGGGGGTGGGAGGATAGGTTAGCCTGGTGATGGGTATTAAAGAGGGCACGCTCTGCATGGAGCACTGGGTGTTATACACAAACAATGAATCATGGAACACTACATCAAAAACTAATGATGTAATGTATGGTGATTAACATAACAATAAAAATTTTTTTAAAAAAGACAGGTAGCTATTCAGGTTATATATTTTTCTTGTGTATATGTAATAGATCTTTATAGATTTGTGAGAGCATTCTCCTGAAGATAAATTCCTAGAAGAGGAACCATGAAGCCAATTATTATTAACATTTGCAACATAACAGATATTTTTTTTTTTTTTTTTTTTTTTATTTATTCATGAGAGACAGAGAGAGAGACAGAGGCAGAGGGAGAAGCAGGCACCCCGCGGAGCAGGGAGCCCGATGCGGGACTCGATCCCAGGACCCTGGGATCATGACCTGAGCCGAAGGCAGACGCTTAACTGACTGAGCCACCCAGGTGTCCCTGCAACATAACAGATATTAAATAATAATTATTTACATTTCACTCCAAAGGGGTTGAACCAGTTTACAATATCTCCAATGATATATATGAATATCTACTCTCCCAGTCCATTTCCAACATAGGAAGTCTATCATTGTTTACATCTTTGTCCCAACTCATCACCAAGACTATCTCACTATTGTGTAAATTTGCATTGCGTCGATTATTAAGTTATATATTTATTGCTCATTTAAATTCTACTGACACTCAGATCAATTTCCTCCCCTCTATGAGTTCGCCCCAGGCCACCTTATCCTATCCTGAATTGCCTAGTTATACAACTCCTGTATTGTTATCTATTGTGAACAATAGATACTTAACAAGAATTTTCTGAATCAGTTGATAGACGGTTCTTTGTTAGCTTATCATCCACGTTTTGCCTTCTCTCTTTAACAAGATCACAAGATTCTTAAGAACAAAGGACAATTCACATACATCATTAAACCCTGAATATCATACAGAAAATCACTTTAATATCAATAAATATTGGAGCGTTAACTGATGCGAATTTAACTAACTGAGGTCAAAGGTAGGGTTTTTCAATACCTGCGGTAAAATTAAAGGCAAACCATAAAGAAAAACCATTTGCAATCCATAATCACAGGCTTAACCAATGGGTGACAGTCAAGGACATACCTACACAAGAACCAAGAACTGCTTTTAGCAGGAGATCGATCGATCTATAATGCATATATTATATACAATATATATTATTACATATAATATAGACTATATTTTCTAATATATCTAAAATACTGGGCACTTGGGTGGCTCAACAGGTTAAGTGTCTGCCTTTGGCTCAGGTCATGATCCCAGGGTCCTGGCCACACATGCCAAGAGGTTTCACAATGTTCTTGAACAGTCAGGCCAAGCAGGGAGCAAAGCTGGAGGCAAAAATGTGTCAGGTGGCCCCATCACCAGCAGATCCTGCTCCCCCCTGCCTTCTGAACACAGAGAAGAACAAAGGAACTGCTCTCCTTGGGGGATTTAAGTTAGAGGTTTGGAGAGCACCGTCCATGAAGAGCACTAAATATTGGGACTTGGGCCTTACTGGTTCTTCTGCTTTGGAGATTTGGAGGGGCAAAGAATGCTCAGGTCCAGGTGCATGGACAGGATGACAGGAGGAGCCTTGGCCTTAGCATATAGGCTTGAAGTACACGGCAGTACCACTAGGGAAAGTGCCAGCAAGATGAGATAGTTGGGGGCACCTGGATGGCTCAGTTGGTTGGGCATCTACCTTGGTCTCAGGTCGTGATCCCGGGGTCCTGGGATCGAGCCCTGTGTCGGGCTCCCTGCTCAGTGAGGAGCCTGCTTCTTTTTCTCCCTTGTCTGCCGCTCCCCCTGCTTGCGCTCTCTCTCTTTAATAAATAAATAAAGTCTTAAAAAAATAAAATAAAATACTAATACAGAATATATTACAACATATATAATATATATATGCTATATTATATATAATAGAATAAAAGCACAGTATATATGAAGTACAGTATACAAAGTATATTTATTTATAGAGAGAGACAGAATGAGAGAGGGGAAAGAGAGAAATATAGAAAAGGCCATTAAAAAGTAGTTGAGAAGATAAAGGCTCCTTACCTTTGACAAATGAAGCCCAACGTTTCAAAATCAACATTTATCACAAGGCACTGTTGTTGGCTCCCCTGGTACACCAGGAGCAATACAGTTTTTATGCTAATTATTTCCCTTCATGCTGGCTACCAGATAGATATCTTGCAGCTAACCATAGTTACATTATAATAGAATGAGATTGTATGAAGACACAAAATCCTCTTATGCAGTCCAATTTAGAATCCATTTCAAAAACTCTCTGGTGTTATAGCTAGAAACTGAAATGTGCTGGGAATCTTAGATTTTTGCATATATTTCTGTTACACTGAAATTTGGTTAAGAGTTTTGTAAAAACAATTCTTTTTTTATCGACAATTTGATAATATGTTATATCTTCAACAAAAAATATATTTTTTAGGCTAGCTTCCTAGGTTTACATTTAGTTTTACTAATATTATTTGAGAAAATATACTTGTAGTTTATATTAACAATGAAACTAAAATTCTAGGGAAGGACATGGTATCTGTCTTATCCTTGCACCCAGTAAAGATAGGCTGTTCTTAATATTAACCAGTGAATACATTTAAAAAAGCAACAAAATTTATTCTAGTCTCAAATCCTAGCAGGCCTCATTTATCAAAAGAGCACATAATTATTTCAATGGGGCTTTTAAAATTAATATCAGTGAGTCATTTAATATCTATCATTTACTTTCTTACTAATTCACCTGATGAAAATAACCTATAAATAATATAATTAGGATTTAATAAAATAGGACAAATGGACTATCAGCATTCCTGAGAAAATTGCGTTGTGAAAACTAAGATATTGTATTAGTTGTGTCCAACTTCACAAATTAAACCATTGAATCAACCTTTCAAAGCCAAATATTTTTAAAGTATTCATACAAAATGGGTAACTGACCTGTCAATAATGAAATCAATGACAATTGCTACTTGCATTCCATTTAGTATACACAAAAAGAAAAATGTAGAAAGCTTTTAAAAAGGGAGGGAAGGGGAGGGAAGTCCATTTAAACTTTATTATTCAAAAATAGTTTATTATTCTTTTTTCTTTTTTTATTGTCACAGTGCTTTAAAAGCAGCTCAAATGCTCAGATTGACTTTTATGTCTCTCACAGTAAGCATAACATAATTTGTGCCATATTAATAACTTTGAGAAAATCATTTCACATACATACATATTAATTTAAAATTTTCACTCATGACACTTAATAGCCCACCCCCCACCCCCCAGCCCGGGGAAAAACAACAACTTTCATCAAAGGCATTTCAAAATCCATGCTTCATTACGGAAGTTTTACAGATATTCTTTAAATATATTTCATGTACTTTTCTATCAAGTGTTTCAATGCCTGATATATACTTGGGACCTGAAAGGTTTTTTTATTGTTTTTATTTTTATTTTTTCAAAGCTTAAAGCTAGGTGTGGTCAAGTTTTAAATACAAGAAGAAAGTGTGTAGGTATTAATTTTCCCCATTTTACAGAATTTATAGAAAAGGAAGAGAGCTTTTCAAAAGTGGCACCAATAGTGATAAGAGAGAAGGAGAATTCAAGTCTTCTAAAACCAAATTCAGTGATTTTTCTACTTCTTCATGCTGCCTCCTGGTGGCACTGAATTTAGTGTCTCTTGGGAGATTTCTGGACACTAGATTTTCTCTTTGAGGACATTTAAAAACCAGTTAGCAACTTTAAAAAACAGTTACATTTACTAAAGACTTAGATGGAGTAAAGGGTTTCCTAAAATGAATTACTAATTTCTTAACAGGTATACATTGACAAGTGTAACTCAACTATTTGCTTAATATGAACATTTCATATTTGGTTACATTGGCCATTATGCACATGGAGAAAGTATTAACTACGTGGAAATAAGTCACTCAAAGCACAATGCACCATATTGCAAGGCAGTCCATGTACCTCCAGTGACTACTAACCATGCTTGTGGAGAAACAAGAAGCTGCAACTAGACACAAGAAGCACCCACAAGTAAGAGATAACCATCAGCTGATGACTTGTATTCCCTAAAGAATCAACCCCATGTTTTAGCAGGCTTCTTCTATATAAAATTTAAAATTAAACATAACAGTCAATATTTTAAAATTATCTCCCATTTAAAAATAAATTATGGACCAATAATTGTAAAATTACTATAAATTGGCATGGATGTCCTTCTGGAGGAAATATTTAACCAAAAGAAAGAGAGAAAATGACACAATGAAAGAAAGAAGGGAGGGGGGAGGGAAAAAGGGAGAAAGGAAAGGGAGGGAGGGAGGGAGGAAGGGAGGAAGGAAGGAAGGAAAATAAAGAATAGAAAAAGATTCTTTTTGGGGCGCCTGGGTGGCTCAGTTGGTTGGGCAACTGCCTTCGGCTCGGGTCGTGATCCTGGAGTCCCGGGATCGAGTCCCGCATCAGGCTCCCTCCTCGGCGGGGAGTCTGCTTCTCCCTCTGACCCTCCCCCCTCTCATGTGCTCTCTCTCTCTCTCATTCTCTCTCTTTCAGGTAGATAAATAAAATCTTTAAAAAGAAAAAAAAAAAAGAAAGAAAAAGATTCTTTTTTTTAATTTTTAAAAGGTTGCTGAAAGAAGAAAGAGATAAATGCGGTTAGACTGAGTAAACCTTTTGCTTCCTATTTAAGCTGTCTCTCCTATCCTCCTTTCATTTCCTCATGAAACATCTTTTTTTAAGCTCAATTGATTTTCTTTCAGGAAATACGATCTTTTATGATTAGATACTTCTTAAAGTTCTTTACACTGAAGTAACCCCCAAACCATAAAGGTAAAAGTCTTGGTGACACTGTTCCTCATCAAAAATGGTGAACCCATAGGTTAAGGGTTATGACAAAGAGGGAAACATTCATGTAAATTCAGAAAACTTTTTTTTTTTAAGCTTGCATCCTGCCTTGTAGATAAACTGCAACCAAATTGGAGAATCAGTAACTAGCAAGCCCTTTCTTTTGCATATAGTGACCTCCTCTCTTTGTACTACAGGAAAACATTTCCACCTAGAGTCCTTTCACAGAATATCTAGAAACCAAATGAAATCAACCATAATGACTACCAGAGCCAGATAATAATCAGTTTTTAATTGAAGCATCAAGCCAATTAATTTGTGATAACATCCTATCACTGCTTATTCTTGACATGAAGTTTCAGAGGACTCAAAACAGTTTTCAGGTCCATGGCATCCAGGGAACATTTCACTGTTTGGTCTCTTAAAATCACATTTATCAGAGAGAGAAAAAAAAAATCCTTAGGGTCCTAAAACTGAATTTGAGGTTACAAACCAGCCTCACTAGTTTGATTCTATTAATTGTCAAGAAACACATTTGTTATGCATCTTATACACAGATTGCTAATACTAGTAGATCTTCCTTTGGCTTCAGAGGTCTCTTTCAGAATGAAAGCTGAGCCCTTATTATGTATTTGTCTTGGTTAATTCAACTCAACAAATAAATAATTTGTGTCTATACATACAGATAACTATATTTAGATTAGTAACTATTATTTTGTCACAAAATTTCTACAACAGTTTAAGAACATAAGCCATCCTTTTTGAGATTTCAACAAGATATTTATTCTTGTCTCCTACACAGAGCTCTATCCAATGTAATACATTTAATGACAAACTTTATATAAATCTTCCTTGACATCATGCTATGTGTTATTCTGGAATGAAAAACATCAGTAAATTGGCCTGCTTCCATTTCCACTAAATTATACTTGTTATATAATATTAACTCACATATTTACCTTGATCAAAAATTATAGATGTCCTACACATACATGATAACCAAACCACTTCAGTCGTCATCAATAGGCAACCCCTTCCATTTAAATTCTTAGGGTGAAATACCTGACAGTACCTCACAAAACATTTTAGCTTTCAGCAGGAAGTGCTTCATTTCTTTTCTGCCTCACACTCTAACTGTATTGGAAGTAATGCAAGCTACAGGATGATGATGGTAGTAACTAAAGAACATCCCCTTCTTTTAAAATGCTAACCACTGCTTCATCTTTGAAAAAATATTTTGCACTTTCAGTATGTGGCCCAATATTTCACAAATGCTGGATCTCAGCTTTTATTCAGTATTCCTAGGATATTCCATGCCCCATCATATTTTCTGTCTTCCTTCACTGTTATTCTGCAGGTTTAATATCACAAGTCATGTTTGTTAAGATCTTGCCACCTTTAGAAGACTGATATTGCATTACTGAGTGTAAAATGACCACATATGGTATGCACAAACACAACGCAGCACAATGAAAATTACATACATTTCCTGCTGCCTGACAGACACGGTGTAATCACGCCAAGTACACACAATACCCACTCTTTTTTTTTCTTGTGGCCTAGACACAATCATCAAACATACTCTATGCCCACCGTGCCCAAGGCAATATCTAGCAGAAATGATTTTTGTTGGTGGCTTGAGCAAGGATCATGTCAAAGAGAGTGTGAAATGTGAAATGAATCAGACTTCATCAAAAAATCTTTAACTCCAAGGCTATTTCCCAGCACACCCCCCCCCAAAACACACACACACACACACAAGCTTAACTTCACCCTCCTTCCTCCCCTTCTATTCTGGCCATGACTTCCCTCTCATTCTTATCTCTCTCCCTCCAAGTCTTTCAGCAGCTTTGCTCTGTTCTCAGAGCCAATCCCTTGGGGAAAGAAATCAGTAAAATGCTAGATGGTGAGACCTCATCATCAGGTGAAAAGGACAGGGGAGGAAAAGAAGAGGGTGTGGTACTCTTTTCTTCACCACACCCCACCCCTGGAGTCGCGCACTCTAGTCCACTGCGGCTCAGGGGAGCACAGCGGGTCCCCTCGCTCACCTCGGAGCAGCCCGGCCCCAAAACCAGCCACCCGGCACTCTCTGCAGAAAACTTCTCTTAAAGCAGGCAAATATTCAGGAGAGAAGGATGAAATTAGCGATTAGTTCGAACACACATTCCACGGAGCTCCACGGAACAAGACTGAAAGGCGCCTTTAGATATGGACCCTACAGACCCGCACCCTCCACTCCCTCCCACCTTGGATGTTTGGCTGAGGAGGTACGGAGAACCGCGGGCCGAGAGTGGAGAAAGAGAACATTACCTCCCGGGACTGCCCTCAGGGTGCGGGCCAGGATCGCATTCCCGAAGTGGCTCCGACTCAGGGCACAGCTTTACGGAGCTCAGCCCGGATTCGGACCTGCGTCCCCCGCAGCTCTGCGCTCAGGCAGGAGGCGCACCGGGACTCCGGCTCACATCCCCCGCCCAAGCCGAGCTCGCTTCCCCCTGCCGCGCCGGCTCCGCCACCCCGCGGGCACGCTCGCACCCCGAGCTCGCCCCTCCGCCTCCCGGCGCCCCCACACCCACCCGCTCCGCGGCGCCCGCTGGGAGCCTCTAGCGGAGGCGAAGGGAACCGCAGCAGACCCTCGGCGCCTGGGCTCCGACGCCCGCTGCACGAAGCCAGCCAGGCGGCGGCGTGGGTTTCGCGTGCCCGGCAATCCGCCGGCCGGATGCCGCCGCCCCCACTTGCCCACCTGCGCCAGGCTCACCTGCCACCGCGTCCTAGCGGCGTTCGCCGATGCCCACAGCGCTCTGCGGCAACCAGGGGAAGGGTCTGCGGTGCTAGCGGGGTTAAAAAAAAAAAAAAAAAAATCTCGCCAGAAACACACACATGAATCCACGCTATAAATCAGCCCGGACAGAAGACCCAGCTCGATACCTATTTCCAATAGGTTCCAAAAAGTGTGAGGTCAGGACATCAGAACACTCCCTTCGGTTGCTGCCTCCCACCTGGGCACCGTGGCACCGGCTACTCCCTGACTTGTCCGCTCCAAGCCATTGGCGCGAGCTGAGCAATCTCGTGGTGACGCCCGGAGAGATCATCCTAACTTAGCTTAACCCCACATCCCAGCCCCAACATCTTTTTTAAGTTATTCTTCCTGGCAGCGGTTTTGCTGCCTCTTACCTTGAGACGCTGTTAATTCTCGTTCATGTCCTTAAAATCCAAAGCCAAGGATGCGTTGCACACAAGTCCAAGCTTTTCCTTGACACCCCCTGCCTTGGCTCTGCCGGCTTTTCCTTCCAAAGGGATCAGGAGGTGATGGCGGTTTAAAAGCCCTCGCACCGGAGGCGCCTCTAAATCTTCACGCCCGTGCAAACGGAGACGGGGACAACCTTCCTGGCATCCGGAAGCCTCCCAGCCCCTGCTCGGTCAACTTGGCTTTCTATTTAATTTTCTTCTTTAACCCTACAGGCCCATCAGTCAGTCAGTTCCCGGCATCAGGCAGGGAAGAAGCTCCTATTCTCAGTCGTGGCCGCTCCTCTCTTCCTCTAGATAAAAACCCCTCCCCCTTTCCTCCCCTGAATTTGGAAAATCTTCTACCTTCTGCTCGGATTTAGGTGGGGACAAGGCTGAGAGGTGCTGGAAGAAGAGCCACTCCAAGGCACAGAATCAGAAATCCATCTCCCTGGGCAGCCCTTGGCGAAGGTGTCTGCTCTGAGGAAACTTTGAGGGGAGGCAGTGGCTGCCGAGCAGGGCTGGGCGGGCGGCAGGCGGCCGGCGGCGAGCGCCAGGTGAGGAGGCTGCGAAGAGGGGGCTGCAAGGAGGAGGGACGCCAAGCAGGCGGCGGGCTGCTGGGTCCCGGCGGCCGGGCTCGGCGCGCGGGCTGCGCACACACACACCCGCGCGCGCGCACAGCAACACACGCACGCCCAGCCCCGCGCCGGCAGCCCCAGGCCACTGGCGAGCGAGAAGTCCGGAGGTGCGAGGAGGGGCCAGGGCTCCCAGGATGCAGAAGACGGGAAGACTCAGTCACTCCTCACTAGTTAGTAGATTGCTGCTGGCAGGCAGTTCCTCAGTGCTAGCCCTCAAGTCCGTTCGGCCGTCTCTCGGGTCCCTGCCCTCTCTGGCATCTCGGCCCCCTGCCCTTTTCTTGGAGGCCAGTTACTCTCCGGGGGCCCTGCGTGAGGTCGCCGGACTAAGGATTAACCCTGTCCCCATCTCCATCCTCCAGAGCCACCTCCGCCCCTTTTACCGTAGAGCTTTGAAGTGGCTGCAGCAGCTAGCTAGGGAGTTGAGGGGCTCCCCGAGGTCCTTCGACTAGAGGAGCCAATACATCTTTTCCTGGAATACACAATCCTCTCTCGTCCTCCTTTTCCTGCCCACTCCCTCACATAACATTTCCCCCTGAAACTCCAGTAGGTTTTCTAAAAAGGAACTGCCTAGGGATTTGTGACGCCTAGCTTTTGGAACTGGGCTAATTTACTATCTACGCTTATATTGTAAACTGGACGGTAGCAGGTGAACTGTTCGGCGGGAGAAAGGGGAGGGATTAGGAGTCGGGAGACTCAGCCCCTTTAGCGCCATTTCCAAGGTTTTGCACCTTGAGAAGCTCTCCTGGTCTCTGTCTAGCTCCTGTCCCAACTTATTCCTCTCCCCCCGAGAACCAAGAGGGATCACTGGGTGCCGCCCAGCTGGGGAACCCCAAGCCGGAGAGACTCCTGTCTCAGAAGCGCCCCAGGCTCATTCACTGCTCCCGGCGAAGGAGACTCCTAGCGAGAGTTTGTCTTACCCGGACTGGGCTTCTGGAATTGCTCACCGAAAGTAAACTTTTACCCTCTGGTTTTTTTAAACCACGGTTCGCCTTTGTGCTCTGGAAGGTCTCTACACCAGCAGAGCATTATTCTGTCTTCCCAAGGGCTGGGGAGGCTGAGAACTGCTGTGGTTTTTTTCATTCGGGGCTTCGAGAATCTCTGCAGCTTGGGACCTGCCGGAAGAAAACACAAAGTTGCGCGGGGTGGAGACAGCGCGAGGTTCTTTTGCTCCCTTGCCGGGCGCGTCGCTCAGCCAAGGACTCCATTCAGATTGCTCTGTGGAACCAGGGCTCTTGACTGACTCTGGGAGTCCAATTCAAGTTGAAAGGCGGCGGACTTTGCCGGGAAGACAGTGAATGAACGCCGAACGTGCAGCTGCCGAGCCGCAAAAGTGGAACAAGTGGATGATTCGGTGCAAAAAAAAAAAAAGAAAAAGAAATTTGTGTTGATAGAAGCTCTAGCAGCACTACTCACAGCTCAGAAATCGATCCAGAGCATTCAAAGGTGAGCCTTGCCGCGCCCACGGTCTGTGGACCAATAGCTACCAATTTCAAGAATGAACATGCTTTGGATTCGGGGTGAGCCGACTCTGGAGGAAGCAGAGAGACGGAGAGGGATTGTCAGTTTTGGAGGGTGATGGATTGAGGCTGTCCCTTGGATCCAGGGAACCGCTGGCAACACCCTCCCGCTAACTTGCGACTGTGCAAATACAGATGCACGCTTGGGGAATCTGAGCGCTCGGGTCCGACGCGCCGGCTTTCCTGCTGATGCAGTTAAGAGAAGAGCTTGAAGCTAAACCGGGGAGCCTGCACGAGGGAGAAGTGAATAATGAATTTGGTGGTGAGATACTAAAGGATAAAGAGGCATTTCATTTCTGTGTGAATTAGTTTGCCAGGAGCGACTTTTTAGGTTTAATATTTCAAGATATATCATGGACACCGACTTTTTGCAGAATTTCAAGTGGAGGATGTTCCAGTGTTTTTGAATCTGGTATAAATCTATAAATTATCTGCTTGCCACAAGATTTGATGCTTCTTTGAATTTTGATTCTTATTCCTAGTTAATAAGTACTAATTGACTGTTCCTGGTAATGAAATGAAGTGGCAATAATAGTTATAATTATTTCCAACAAAAGGCCATCTAGCTTATGGTTTCTGTTTACATAAGCCTATTGATTAATAATAAAATATTGTGGCTGACGATTAGACAAGAATTACAGAACTGTAATGCAGAGACTCGCTTGGTGAAAGAAAATTCAGAACTGACTTCTCTTCAAAAAGATGCTGGCTTGTAATTCCTTTTCTGGTTGGTGTTGATGTGCAAACCACTGTCGACTACTAATGGCTCTCTTAATAAATAACCATAGACCATTTACACATTTAATTCCTGAAAAGGTGTCATATAGTTCTGGAAAATGTTGTGGAAAGTCATGTGCTAGCCACAGAGGAGTCTTTTTCACTCACCTTGAGCCTTTGGCTTATAAGATGTGTAGGCAGCAGTCGTAGTCAGGGGTATTATATTCTTGACATTTAAGCACCTTCATTGAAGTAAAAAAGCTTGTGCATTTATGGACCCTCTTCAGGAAGCACTTACTTCTCAAAATAAATGCAGTTCCTTCAATGACTTGATTGTTGCAAAACCAAAATCACATTTGTTATTTGTTATTCAAAGATAAGGGGATATGGGGATATGAATCATTCTTCCTCTCCCACTTTTCACACTTTGCTTTTATGAGGAAAAATAGTTGACCATCAACAGAAGAAGCAAATCTCAAGGTCAGAGGATTCACTCCATTTCCTATATCCTCAGATCAGTCTACATTATCAAGAAAAAATTATTGAGACTCAAGGTACTCCAAGAGCCTTCCAAATCCCACTACCAAATTAAAATAACTACTTCATTATTCTAGTGTTCTATATTTCCCTGTATTTTTTGACAAGTGAAAATTGAATTTGATATATGGTATCTCTTTCAATGGAGACTTTCTTGAACCTTTTATTTCTTCAAGATAATTGCTGTGTAAAATATATTTTCAGAACACTTTTCTTCCTAGGAGATAGTGTTTAATCTACTGGTTTATTGCTTGTTATACATTAAAGTTACTCTTAGTTTACTGGCATGCCTTTCCCACTGTACTATGAGCTCTGGGAGCAAGGACGGTGTTGTATATGTTGCTGTTCCCCAACATCTAGTACAGAATATATCACAGAAGAGATGCACATAATAATGTTAGGGATGATAATGAAAGCTACCATTTACTGAGTAACTACTATGTGATGTGATTTTTGTACATTTTCTCAGTTGATCCTCTTCACAACCCTCTGACCTAAATTGTATATCCTCACATTATGGAGAAATTAATGCTTATGTAAATTTACCCAAGATCACAAAGCTATTTTCACAAATGAGTTGGTATTATGTTCTATATGTGCCTGACTCTGAAGCCTAAACTATTAACTACTTTGCTCTATTCAAATAGCCAGGCACCACATTTTCAATTTCCAAGGTTAAATGGAATTTACATATATTTAATGCCAAATAAAAAATATGTCAAATTTCAAATAAATTCTTTAGCACTTATGCAACCTAATCAATATCAAGTTAAGTGTAGGAACATTGAAAACAGTGTAGTTCTCATGTTAAAATATGGTGCTGTCTTCTAGGCATTATTATTGCCAAGAGACTGCCAAATGCTGAGTTGTAAGTTCTTTTGAAGGAAGGGGGATCGGGCCACCATGAATTTAAAGTTATAGAAAACTTTTCATTGTTTATTTCCATGTTGATATCCTTATGTTAAAAAAAGAAGGGAATGCTGTTATACGATTTCAGTTATACAGGATGAATAAGTTCTAGACATCTGCAATATTATGCCTATAGTTAATAATACTGTATTGTACACTTACAAATTTAAGAGTAGCTCTCCTATTAAGTGTTTTTACACAATTAAAAAATAAAAATAAGAACCTGAGAACACAGAAGACATTGAATATAGAAGGGCATCAGAACAAGTACAGAGATGTACTTGTCATTTCCGGAGGCTCACATTACAAAAACATTTCTTAAGTCTTGTATCACTACAGTACAGATACAGTATATCCATCCCACAGGAGACTATATTGCTCTGGAAAAGAATAAGGAAGTTTTCTTCATACTGATATGGAAAAGCCTACATGATATTTTTAGGTGAAAATAGCAAGGTTTAGTGAGAAAACATCAGAAATTCATAAAAGTAGTTAGGATTGAGAAGTAAATGGGCAAATGGTGTCAAGGGTTGAGATAAGACTATATGTATGTACGTTCGTAGGTAGGAAGGTATTTGGAACCATGTGAAAGCTTCCCCTGTCAAAAGAAAAAAAGTGTTCTTAAGGAATTGCATGGAAAGAAGAATATAACAGATGCATCTCCTCCATTCCTGAAAAAAAAAAAAGTTAAAAAGAATTAAAAAGTTATAACTTCAAATTCATGGAAGGTGTAAGAGAATCTGGTCTGTGGTACATTTACTCATTCACTCTTTACCAGAGAGAGACCTTGGGGCAAAGAGCAGAGGGAAGTGTGTTAGCCCAGGTTGCCATAACAAAATACTACAGACCGAGTGGCTTAAGCAGCTGAAATTTATTTCTCATGGTTTTGAAGTCTAAGAAGTCCAAGATCAAGATGTCAGCTGATTCAGTTCCTGGTAAGAACTCTCTGTCTGACTTGTACAGTCGCCTTCTCTGTATATTCTCATACGGAATTTACTTGATGAGTGCATATGGGGAGGGAGTTCCGTCTTCTTATAAAGCCACTAATCCTATTACGAGGGCCCCCTAATTATGCCTGTTCACCTCCTGAATGCCCCATCTCCAAATACTACTACACTGAGAGTTACGGATTCAACATATGAATTTGGGGAAGGAGAGAGTCACAAACTTTCAGTCTATAATAGGAAGTGGCCATTTCTAATCTCCTTGTCAATTGGACTTCCTCTGAATAAACAGACTAATGATGTTTGCTAGAAAGAAAGGTCTCTCACTGACGTAATTTTAGTTGGATGTTTCTGACTAAGGATTACCTATAACAAATAGAACCAAGGTCTACGAGGCATGGATCCCTGGAGAATGTCATATAGGCTGTCTGACTCTGAGGTACAAAATAGAGATGTTTCATACTTTAGTTCTTTTTAAGATTTTATTTATTTGAGAGAGAGAGCAAGAACGGGGAGATGGGGCAGAGGGAGAGGGAGAAGCAGACTCCCTGCTAAGCAGGGAGCCCAATGCTGTACTTAATCCCAGGACCCTGGGATCATGACCTGAGTTGAAGGCAGATGCTTAACCGACTGAGCCACCCAGACACCTGAGAAGTTTCATAATTTAAATGCTGTGAGAAACCATGCACATCTCACTTACCTATTCTGGGCTAGAGTAGCATGTCTGTTATAGGAAGGAAAGACTTGGAGAGCCACCTTGGTGAACTCCTTGTTCATATCCTTGAAATTAATTTAGGTTGATATTGTTTATGATCTCTGATTCATAGCAGTCTGATTGGAAAAGTCCAGTCCTATGAATTGCTCAAAAAGTTGCAGTCTCAATTCAAATTGTAACCAACCTTTACTGGACATCTTTTACATACCAGGCACGATCCTAAGAGAACTAGATTTATGTCTTCATTTAATACTAACAGCAAAACTATTAAGTATTATTATCCTCATTTTATAGATGAGAAAACAGTCACAAAGAGGGCAAGTGACTTTGCCATGGTCATACTGCTGATTAAGTAGTATAAGCAAGATTTAAACCTTAACTGTCTTGATTTGGAGCACAGCTCCTTAACCTGCACAAGAAAGTTCTATATTATCTATAAGGCCTGTTAGAACAGGACTCGGATGTACTGTTCATCACAGACTGCCTGAACCACAAATTGTATGTGACTCTTGATTGGGAAAAAAACATGGACAGAGGAGAGAGATGTACAATTGGCAATAACATTAACCAAATATCCCCTGTGTGCCATGCACTGTGCTAGTTACATAATATACATTATCTTATTTAATTTTCAGAAAAACTCCCATGAATTGGGCAATATTGCTGTTCTCCTAACAATCAGTGTTAAGCTAATTATTTCCTCAAAGTCTAACAGCCAGTAAGTACAAGACCAGGATTTAAACCCAGACCTACTGCTTTCAACCATTATGTCACACTGCCTTACCTTAAAACTATTATTTTAAACTACAATGCTGTGTTTGCAACAAAGTCACTTGCTTAAAATTCAATAACCATTCTAGCTTTTCCAATTCAAAACACATGCTACAATAAAATAATCAGGAACTAAACACAGACTTGGCATAAACATTTCTCTAAGCAGTCGGAGTGTTTTGCTGAAGAAACTACCTACAGTCAGTGATTTACCACTTGCCATCCTCCTAAGGCAAGTTGAGTACCCTTGTGACTATTTTTGACATTTTTTTTGATAAGGAAGGAAATCAGACAAGGTAATGTGGTCAGGGGAAAAAAAATTCCTTTCTGTACAACTTTGGCCCATTTTATTTTTTACACAGAAATGGTGCTTATTTTCCTAAATTGTCTCTCAGTCTGTCAGTCAGTGGATTCATAAAGCCATCACAAAATTTCAAAATGGCATTCTCCATGGCACATTAGAAAAACGAAATGACCAATAGAAAGCTTTGACTTCTGCCCTAATTCAAATTTGTCTTTTCCTTAAATCCTAAACATATGAAAATAGCTACCATACGATCCAGCAATTGCACTACTGGGTATTTACCCCAAAGATACAAATATAGGGATCCGAAGGGGTACGTGCACCCCGATGTTTATAGCAGCAATGTCCACAATAGCCAAACTGTGGAAAGAGCCAAGATGTCCAT
>NC_138382.1:44004650-44021349 GCF_054177405.1 Leptonychotes weddellii
GGGGAAGAAGGAAGGGGGGAAATCGGAGGGGGACACAAACCATGAGAGACGATGGACTCTGAAAAACTGAGGGTTCTAGAGGGGAGGGGGGTGGGAGGATGGGTTAGCCTGGTGATGGGTATTAAAGAGGGCACGTTCTGCATGGAGCACTGGGTGTTGTGCACAAACAATGAATCATGGAACACTACATCAAAAACTAATGATGTAATGTATGGTGATTAACATAACAATAAAAAAATTTTTTAAAAATTTAGAAAGCAATGATCAAAAAGACAAAAATGACGTGTCATCTCATTTTCCATCTGCAAGCACTGTTAACATTTCATATTTATTTTCAGTCTTTGTCATTTTCTTCAAAAATAAAGCTTCTTTAAAAATTAAAAAAAAAAAAATCCTAAACATAAAGCAGGGCTTAGAATGGGAGTTGACATTTGAGCCAGAGTTGCCATCTAGGGGCCAGCTATCGGTGGGACTCATACTGCAGGCCAAGGAGTTTGAAATTCACCCTGACAATAATGGCCATCTCATAAACAATTTCTCTCTCAGTTCACGCATTTCTGTGTAGTGGTTAAATCTACAGAGTCTGGAGTTAAGCCCCTTGGGTTTGAATTCTGGCTCTGAGACTTCCTAGTTGTTTGAACTCTTCCAAGGATAATCAAAGGTCCCACAGCACATGGGCACATAGAAGGCCCCTGCAAATCACTTTAGGGGACATAGGAACAGGAGAAAGGGTCAGGAAGGGAAATTCTGGGACTGCTACACAGGGGAATACCTCTGAAGCAGAGTCACAAAGAGCAAGGTGGAAGTAGCTTGAATACAAACTGAGAGGCACAAACCTATGCAAAGTTTTCAAAAATTGGTTGGGGGCTGGAAGAAGGTGGGAAAGGAGAGAGGAAGGAGAGAGTGAGAGAGAGTTTGTTACCTTTGGGGTAACTGCAGAAAGATGTTTAAATTTAAGTTTAAGCAACAACTCTCCCCCAGTACCTCAGAATGTTACTATATTTGAAGATAAGGGTAATTAAGTTAACATGAAGCTGTTAGGGCGGAGCCGAATCCAATCTGACTGATACCCGTATGAGAAGAGGAGATTATGAAGCAGAGAGAGACATCAGGGGCTCATATGTACGAAATCACAAGTTTGCAACCATCTGCAAGCCAAGGAACAAGGTCTCAGAAAAAATTTTGATCTTGGATTTTTAGCCTGAAGAACAAGGAGAACGTATACTTCTACAGTTTAAGATACCCAGTCTGTGGTATTTTGCTATGGAAGCCCTAGGAAGCTAAATCAGAAGAGAAGATCAGCAAAGAGATAGGACTGGAAAATTCAGCCTGAAGCCGGCTATTGATAAGCACTTGCCAGCTACAAAATTCGGTTACAAAAGCAACATATTGCAAAAATCTTGGATAAATTATTTTCAAAATCTTGGGGTAACATTAATAAGCTCATTCTCATAAAATCACTTTAGAGAAAGAAGAATGAAGGGGGGCAGACTGGGCCAGTTAGCAATTAAAGATGTGGACTGAACTAAGGCAGTGAAAATAGATATGGAAAAAAAAGTGTAGAGATTCCAGAGGGATGAAGGGGGAAATGGTAGGATTTACGGATTGATGTCATGTGTGACAGTAGAGAGGGAGAAATACAGAACCAAATGATAGTTTGCCAACATAGTAAACAAGGAAGGAATGTGTTTGTTCGTTTGTTTGCTTTTGCTACTAGATAGTTACAAATGATGATTCAAGCATAGATACGGTGACAAATACAAATGAATACACAAAAAGGTCAAAAACAAACAGTAGTCACATAACAAAACAATGTGAGATGTGCTTTAAGGCAATGTGCAATTAAGTACAAATGTTTGTTTAAAAAAAATAGGTGCTATGAATATGGAGAAGTGAGATTCCAGAAACGAATTCCTAAAGACTGGAACTGGTTTCTCAAGGACGCAGAATTAGAGAATATGAAGGTGAATGGAGAGAGAGAGAAAATGAGCAAAGATTAGATGAACCAAGATATGCTGAGACTGTGAAAGGGATACTCATACACAGGAGGTAAAATGGAGGTTGGATAAAACAATTAGTGAAAGAATATAATTGGAAGTGGTTTTGAAACTATATTTGAATGATATTGTAAGGAGTTTTGAATACTGGGATGCATATGGGGATTACATTATCCTGATTATATTGAGGATGTGTAAGTTACTGTCTTTAGTAACAGCTAAAGTTCAGTTGTGAATAGCATCATTACTTAAACAACATAATACTTTATTTCTCTTGTAGGAAAGAAGTCTGTGTACAGTCATGGTTGTTATGCCCTATAGTGGTTTGTTCTGCTACACATAGCTTCCAACCTTGAGGTCATTTTGTGATCCAAGAAGTCAGCTGAAACCCCAGTCATCAAGTAGAGTAGGATGGAGGAAGGCGAAAAGGCAACTTCAAGGATGTCCCCACACAGTTCTTTGCCTAATGAGTCTTCACCCGGACTTTAGCCAGTTGGTCATCAGAAGGATAAGGCACAGGAGGGGAAATGTTCTCTTTCAGCCACTTGGAAATATATCTCACTGATAATTGGAGCTCATTTACCGAAAAGCTGAGGAGAAAATCAATTTTCAAGTTAGAGGCTGTCCATTCTGGGCCACTGGTTATTTTGGGCTTAAGTTCATTTTCACGGAATGATTAAAGAGGTGTCTTCTTGTGATTGTCCTTAAATTTCTCTAGACCTTTTTTTCTTCTTTACTTTCTGTGTTCTTTTGTCTCAAATTATAAACATTTTTTGTCCTTCCTAAATTTTATCTTGTCTAACTGATATGAAATATTAATATATTAGAATATTTGGTTTTGCATACATGTAAGTGCAAAAAATAGATTTTGAAATGTTTTCATCAATAAAGTATGGTTATATGAATAATAGAATCTGAAGTCTAAAATAATGAAATCTTCATCTGACAATGCCACACAGAGCAGGTGATAATATTACAAAGTGGTGCAAAAGTGAGTGCTTGTCACCTTGAAAATTTATAGCTTCTAAAATATTCTAATTTATTTTTTCATATTCCTATGTCTACAGAATTATGTCTCTTAATAGAATATAATTCTGAAGAAATTGTTGATAAAATTTTATCCTAAAGTTGCTGAAATTATATCCTCAAGCCAGTAACTTAGCATAAAGTATCAATGAAAAATTTCAACATTAAATTGAATGTTGTATAACATACCTCAACCCTCTGCCAGGGGGCGCTGGATTTTCTAAAGCTTCGCAAACATCAAGAAGACAAAGTATAGCTTCTACTCCAAGAAATGTACTGACAGTAAGATGAATGGGAGTCTTGAAAGAGTGCCAACTCGCAAGTGTTCTTAATGGGGAGATAAAGCAACATAGTGATAGACTCAGTTGCTGACTGTGTTGACAAATATCAAGAAAGCAATGACCCACTTGCCCAACACAGTGATTTGCTGGAAGAAAAAAAAAAACACATGGTAAAATTTTAGCAAATGCTTTTTATTTATTTTTCTGGGATACAAATTCCTTTTTTTTTTTTTTTAAAGCTTTTCATACGAATGATTAGTAGTTTCTATTGTATAAACTATAGGTATAGAGAGGGTAGTACTTGTTTTAGCTTCATGGTTAGTTGATCAACAGGATCCTAGAGACCATTTATTTTCCTTTGTTTCTCACTATACTTCAAATTGTTGAATGACAACATAATCCACAAAGTTTTAAACGGTAGGTGACCTTATTACAAAAGAGATTATGATTTGCTCTTTCCGTCCTCCATCAAAACAATAAGAAGAAGAAAACTTGGTCTAACCGTACTAAGATAATTTTTATCAGCAACTGGTTATGAGAGGGGTGCCTAGGTGGCTCAGGTGGTAAAGCAACTGACTCCTGATTTCAGCTCAGGCCATGATCTCAGGTCCTGAGATACAGCCCAATTCTCTCTCTGCCTCCGCCCCCCACTGGCTCGTGCTCTGTCTCTCTCTAAAAAAAAAGAAAAAAATAATTGGTTATGAGACGTGAGAGAGAGGTTAATGGTTGACTGTATGAAATACAGAGCAATCTAAAATTATCCAGAAATGAATTAACTGTAATTCTTAACCAAAATTATACTGTACTCTGTTTATCCAGTGGGAATATCAAAAAAAGGGGAAAATCAAGCAGACAGCAGAAATTTAACAGAAAAATTTATTTGCTTGGTCTAGAATATTCAGCACAGTCTCATGTATTTTCATTATGGTATATTTGTACCTACACAAGACCACAGTTTCATATAATTTTATTAATATTATTAATACTTTTTATTTCATTAATATTAATCCTTGGCTCATGACATACCCTTATCATTGTTTTAAAAAAGGCCTGCTTTTAAAACAATGTAATTACATAGTTTTTTTCTCTAAGAATGTAATAGACAACTGTAAATCCATTACCTACAAAAAAGTTGGGATCTTAAAAATAATTTACCTCTAACCATGTGTCCTCCCATCCTGTAACTAACCTATCCTCCTACCTCCCGCAAACATCATATTAAATGTTATGTTCATCATTCATTTTCCATGCTGTTTTCCTCTATCCATAGTTATTCGGAACCTAATTTAATCTATTTGTTTAATTTTACGGAAAGTGTACAATGCTGTGTTTAAACTTTGGGGGCTTATATTTTTCATGTATTGTTATATTGTATATATATTGCTGTCTGGCTGTAGTTCATTTCTTTCTTTTTTTTTTTTTTTTGTAGTTCATTTCTTTTGATTGCTGTTTTATATGAATGTGCCACAATTTATCTGCTTTCCCATGATGGGCATTTAGGTGATTTCTACATTTTTGCTATTGTGAATAATTCCGCTATGAACATTCTTGTATGTATCCCCTGCTGTACTTATACAAGTGGATTGTTGAATCATAGAGGATAGGCTTGTTCAACAATAGAAGGGGATAGTGAATTCCTTTCCAAAATGTTTACACAAATTTACATTTGTAGCAGCAATATACAAGATATCATGTGGATATACAGCATCTCCAATAGGAGGTATTGTCAGACTTTCACCTTTGTCAAACAAAATGATATATAATGATACTTTTGTATGGAATTTATTTCATTTCTGTGATCAGTTATGATTCTCATCATCTCTATATGTTTGTTAGCATTAGTATTCCCTTTTCGGTGAAATGCCTGCTTACGTCCATTGCTCATTTTTTTAGTGGGTTGTTTGTACTCTTCTTACTGATTTGTAGTTCTTTTTATATTTTTAGATCTGTTTTTTTGTTATTGTTTTGTCAGCCCAAAAAAATTATCCTCATTTGTAGGTTTCACCTGTGACTTCACTCTTCTTCATGTTTAATCTTTTTTACCCTGAAATGTCCTGGATAAAATTACGAAAGCTTTGTTTAAAAGGAACTAAACCACTAAATTCATCATACCTTTTATGAATGGGATACCTCCTAATCTGTTTTATCAGTCTTAAAAAAAGAAGACACATCAAATATTGTGACACTGTATCTTTCATTTACCTGAGAGATGATCAAAGGAAGATAAGTGCTATAATAAATAGAAATCAATCATTGCCAGCTGCCAACTCAGGCAGGAAACATGTTTAATGCTAAAAATTTCTATGATTGGACCATGGCTCAGTCGTTAAGCGTCTGCCTTCGGCTCAGGTCATGATCCCAGGGTCCTGGGATAGAGCCCTGCATCGAGCTCCCTGCTCAGCGGGAAGCCTGCTTCTCCCTCTCCCACTCCCCCTGCTTGTGTTCCCTCTCTCGCTGTGTCTCTCTCTGTCAAATAAATAAATAAATAATAAATCTTTAAAAAAAAATGTTACCACTGTTACACTAACTTGTACAAAGATAGGTTTGCACCAAATAAAACATCTTTGAAGAGGATACATGCTTATTACTTCTATGATAGAATATTGCTTCCACTACTGTTTTTTATGGATAATTATGTCACCTGAAATACAGCAACTGCATACAGTTATATTTGGAAACAGCATTGATGATTTTGTGCCATTTACCTTAACCATAGCATTAGAAAGGAAATCTTTTGGGTTTACATATGGACTTGGGAATGTAACTTCTATTTAAAATATTTCTCCCTGGGCCATTAAATCTTTAGGTTTTTTGAAAACTATTTTGAAAAGTAGTGCACCAGAATTCTACTCAAAAAATTTCAGTCCTTTGTACATTTCAAGACAATCTCCTTCATGTTACCCACATCTCCACTTTCTTCCATGCCTAAGATTTCTTTCCCCATTCACATCTTCAGTGTTGGTTTCCTACTTACCTAGATAATCAGAAATCCCAACTTCTCATAAAATTTCTAGCTTCCTCATCCAGACAGTATTATGATTTGTATTCATTTTCTTTATTTGATACCTTAAAATTTCAGGAAGGAATTTATAATAGATATCAATAAGAGTAAATATTTTTAAAAAATTAAGTAGGAAAGAGAAATCTGTAACAGTTTCCATGCTCTTAAATGAAAGTTCACAATTAGCAAACACTAATTTATCTGGCTTTATGTATTATTATTCATTTATCTTAAGAATTACTTCCTAATTTGTTAAGGAATTAATTTTTCCTTTTCTCCTTTTATTTTAACTATAATAACTTGTAATATCATTTCTCTATTTTAAAAACCGTCCAGTGAAAAGGAAATTCTTGCTTCATTTTGTTTGAAAAAATATGCATCCCTTTGGAATGCAAATACAGAATATTCTTTCTTACAATATTCCTGCCTTTCTTGATGGAGCTGGTCATGTTCCATCAGTGCTGCCTCTATATCTTATGCATGCATCTATTGTTATCCTTACTGTTTACTATTATAATGTACTTGCTTAGGTGTCTGAATCCTAGACAAGATTGCCTGTTGAATTTTGTGAGGGTGGAGATAAAACTACATTTATATTTGTTTCTCCATTTCCCAGAAAAATTTCCTTGGCACTTAGTAGGTGTTTGGTGAATATTTAAATAATTCCCTGACTTACCAAATGAATGTTTATCCGATATTTTTTATTAGATTTGTCTTCAGCATTCTAGCATTCTAATATATAAAGTGCTGACATTTTTTATTTATTCATATTAATGGAAACACTTTCTCATGATCAAAACTCTATTGTATCTAATCATATCACTAACCTATAGTAATAGGAAGGGTCAGTCACACATGATTAGAAGAGCCTCATATGCCATGCTTTGGGTCACTAACATTCATTTATATACAGTGATTTATGAATTGGTAAATCTTCTAATGGTTTCTAATACCATTCAGACTGGGAAGACCTCCTTTCAAATACCATACTTCATAATTTCTTACTCTTTCATTGTTTACTGTGCATGTGTTAGATCAAGAAAATGGCAGGGCCTAAAAATAATATAGTTAATGTGCTTCTAGTGATCTTACAGCTTAAGGAGGCAGAACAATATTTTGTATGCAGAGTTTTCTCAAATCTTAGTGGAGTTTGTATGCGATATGCCTATTTTGCTCATAATTGATGCTGTGAAAATCTGAACAGTTAAATTAATCAGTTTCTTCTTTCTTTTAAAGTGTCCATCTTTTGTTCTCATCTTGCAATCATTTAATTATGGCTCACTTCTAATTGCCTTTCCACTTCTGCTTAGCTGTGCATATTCCTTCCATCACCAGTATAGCAGAATGCAGAATACCAGCTTCAGTTGAAAAGGGATTTAAATTGTAAGTTCATAGAATTACATTATCAAAGCACTTGTAAATGTGACTTCAGGGCTATCCTTGGAAAACTCTGAGAAATCATAGAGGATTTGAGACAGATTAAAAAGGAAAATTAGCAAATGTTTTGCTTTGCTAAAAGGCAGCAAGGGTGAATCCTGAAAAATACAAGTTGGTTAAGAGAGGTTGCAATCATAGAAAAAAGGTACATTTTTTACCTAATGATTTATAAGAAAATTTAGAAAAGTATAGGGAGCATTAAAATCTACATATATTGTCTCATAATGAGTAAACATACACATTTTAAATAAAAGAGAGGCTGATATGTCAGGTTAAAACATAATAAAGCTATATTTTATTTTGAAAAAAGCAATCCCAATTACGTCATTTGGGATAAAATAACTAAATTTTGTCTGGATTCAAACCTGGTAGTGTAACCATGCTCAGTGTTTTTATTAACAACCTAGTATCAAGCTCAGAAGAGGGCTGTCGTGAACTGACATTTCTGTCTTTAGCTTTTTTTTTTTTTTAGCTCAAATTCCATTCATTTCCTGGGATCAAAATATATAAGGCATGTAGATAACATAAAACATGTAAAGGAGATAGATGGCATAAAGACATTGTCAATAAAAACTAGAATCAAGAATGAGAGAGATTTGGTCACATCTTCATTCCTGTTGAAATCCAACAAGAATTCTAGGTCCAGCCTGTATGCTAAAAACATCGGCTACATAGGGAAGAAATGCTTTGGCAACTTTTCACCGGAGGGGACATCTGTGTTTATCCCGACTGATGATGCGATGTGGTTACAACACATTTAACATAGTCTTCAGTTGCTTCAAAAGGAACACAGTTTCAGGTTTCCTGTACACCCCACTTCCAACCCAGGCCATTCTCTGTAATTTTATCTTGCTTTATTTTTTTAATATGTGTTTGACATATTTTTGGTCTATGTCCCCCAATGGAATCTAAGCTCAAGAAGGCAGGGGATTTGTTACCACTTTATTCATTTTTCTTGGAGCAATGTCTTTGCAGAGCAGAATTCTAAGTATTATTTTTTTCAACAAATGAATAGATCATAGTTTACTTTTAAAAAGCAATTGAGTTAGGAACATTATTTTTAGATAAGGTAACTATAGAATTACCATAATTACAGAATGTTACAGCTAAATTAAAATTGCTGTAATGAAGTTAAAATACCAAAACATGGGCTCTTCAAGTCATTTTAAAGTAGCCTATATGGCATGATCATTTTTTTTATTGGTTCAGAATATTAAAAAGGCAGTTATTTACAACCCACATTGCAATGAGTTGCTAAGGTAACTACAGTATGTTAAAGCATTTCATCACTTTAATAATTGTATAGATTTTCAGTAAGCAGCACATAAGACATACTAAGTAAGATGTATCATTGTGTAAATTACTTTCGTCTAGAAACCAAGCTTCCTAGCACATATTTACAGGAGGTGCTTTTCAAGGACATTACCTCATAAGGAGAAAAAACTAAACATGCCTAAATATTAATAAATATGCCATTCATAGTACAAATTTATTTTCCAAACCTTGTCTTCACAATTTCATAAATTGAAAAATGTACAAATTAGCAATTTGATCTAAAACTTTGCCTAATACACAATGTCAAATCTAAAAGCCTTCAAAATGACATTGTAGAGCATTGTTTAGATGTTCTTACTTTATAAAAAGAGCTTTGCATGCATTATTACCTAATGTGGTAGGAACTATCATTAACCATAATTTATACATGAGGAAACCAACACGAGAGTTAAATCACTACTTTTCTCAGAGACCCTCTCCCCCCGGCTACCTCAAAGTAGAGTGACGGAATTTAAGGGGTCTTAAAGGGGACAGGAAGGGGGGAGAGCCAGAGGAAGAGGTAGGTAGAGGGAGAAGCAGGCTTCCCATGGGGCTAGATCCCAGGACCAGGGGATCATGACCTGAGTGGATGCTTAACCAACAGAGCTACCCAGGCACCCCAGTTTAAGGGGTCTTAACTTCCAGGTCTGTGCTCTTATACCCTATGTTATACTGTCTCTTCTTTAAATATTTTCTTTACTAGATACTGAGGATACAAACTGCATTCTCCTTAGAGGATTAGTTGCTAGAGAAACCAGAACTTTGCTGGATATGTATTCAATGTAACAATACCATGAAATAAGTCAGCCTATGAACAAAAGAGGAATGGGAGAGGTCACCTTGAATAACTGACAAAGGGCACATTATGACATTAGCATCCATTGGAAGACAAGGTATTTGCATGGCCCGGTAACTGTCTCTCCTTGCCTTTTGTTAATTGACTTGCCACGCGACAGTTAACTGGTCGGGCTATTCAAGATCTACACACCAGTGATGTCAGAACTCTATCAGATGGGACTATTTTTTTTTTTTAAAGATTTTATTTATTTATTTGACAGAGAGAGAGAGAGCACAAGTAGGCAGAGAGGCAGGCAGAGGGAGAGGGAGAAGCAGACTCCCCATCGAGCAGGGAGCCCGACATGGGGCTCGATCCCAGGACCCCGGGACCACGACCCGAGCCGAAGGCAGCCGCTTAACCGACTGAGCCACCCAGGTGCCCCTATCAGATGGGACTATTAAAAGCATATGTCCCTAACAGGTCTCACACCATCAAACAGGAATGGAAAGGAAACAGTGCTGCATGTGTCTCTGACCAAGAAATCCTAGGTCCCGGGTCAAGTTCATCTAATTCTAAATAGAATAGAAGCAATCACCTGGGAAGCTCAAACAGGGACCTAGATTATCCATCTTCCTTTACAAGTTTCTTTTGAAAAATTGATTAAAACAGCAGCAACAGTGGCAGCATTTATTTTATAAATGTTAACTAAATGCAGGATTTAGGTAAATGTGATATTTAGATACCTATATACTAGAGACAAAAGTTCCAAAAGAAATTCCTAGTTAGTCTACTCGTCAGCTCATTGGGACTGATATTTGATTTCCCAATAATAATAATTCATTGCTTGTCTAAAAATCAAAAAGGAGAGTAAGTACTCACTTCCCACTCCTAAAGAAAAGTTCCTGAAGCCCACTTCTAGCAAGCATTTTTGTAGGTGTTAATGTTTATCCAATATCTAACATTTTAAAGTCATCATATCAGCAATAATGCTTTGTTTAGGTAACACTTAACAATTTTCCAACATAATATATATTTTCTTATTGTATTTTCACAATCCTCAAAGCTAGTATTGTTCAAAAGACTCAGAGTCTAGCTTATGAGTAGAAAGGCCAAGACCAAATTCAGATTTTTCTGATTAGCAGGCCTATGGGTCTCTAAAATTTCATTATAGTTCCAAAAAATATACTCACTTGAGCAGTCTTTTCTTAGCTAGAGAAATTATCTGACTTAAGTGACAACTGAGTAATCAATGTATCTGTATTTCTTATATCAGATACATCATGAATATGATAGTACCGTCACATTTGGTAATGAAGAAGGAGCACTGAATTAGGAAGAATGGAGCCCCACTTGAGTAACTAAACTTTGCAACTTTCAGCCACATCTGGTCTCATTTCTTAGCTGTAAATGTGGATGAAGGACCAAGTGATCTCCAAAGTCATTAATGGTCTAGTTTTAAATTATGGCATAAATAATTATAATAGATAATTGGAAATATTATACATTTTTTAATATCCTAATATCTTTTACTATCAGGTATGCTGAAAATTTTCTGAATGCTGGAGGTTTTTATTTTCCCAAAGATTCTTTGTCACGTTCTAAGAATTTGCAGGGTCATAATATCTGGTTTAAATTGTTTTACATAACTTTACAGTGGCAAGAATTATTCTCTATTATAGAGACTATAGATTCACAGATGTTTTTGTGAGAAATTTTTATATTTTTCTTAAATTTTGATAACATTATTTGATTCATCTTTCTCCTTTTCTATTTTCTTTCTTTCTTTCTTTCTTTCTTTCTTTCTTTCTTTCTTTCTTTCTTTCTTCTTTCTTTCTTCTTCTTTCTTTCTTTCTTTCTTTTTTGTGAATCCCCAAGGAATGCAAGCCTTTGATCACATAGGTTAGTCTGTGAAATAACATACAAGAGTCAGTTACAAGGAGGAGTATAAGAGGCATATATCTTTCATATCATGCCTTATGACAGAACACAGAGGGTCAGCTGAGTTTTGAAATTTGTCTCAAAACAGATTAAGAATCTGAAATGTTTCATCAATTTAGAAATGAAGAAAAAGCTATGAGTCCTATTTCTAACATGTCCACAAATACATGCACACACATTTCAGCTATGCTCTGACAATGCCAATGCTTTATGAAATTTTAGGAACAGCAAATTTTACTCTGAAGCAGACTCTTGGGGAAGGTCTGCTTATTTTATGTATTTTGTTTTACTCTGGCACAATATTGTTGACTGGGAAAGATAGTGCCAGTTACTAGTCAGTGTTTGACTAATCTTTTTGCATACCCAGAATAACATAGTTAATGTATGTAATCAATGATTGGGGTGTAGTGGAAAAAACACTGGACAAGGAGATAGAAATTCTGAATTTGCCGGGCACCTGGGTGGCTCAGTCAGTTGAGCTTCTGGCTCTTAATTTTGGCTCGGGTCATGATTTCAGAGTCCTGGGATCGAGACCCACATCTGTCTCTGTGGTCAGCGGAAGTCTGCTTGAGGATCCTGTCTCTTCCTCTCCCTCTGCCCCTACCCCCCTAATCTTAAATAAATAAACAAACAAATAAATAAATAAATCTTTAAAGAAATTCTGAATTTGATGTTGTATATCATTTTATGAGTCTCTATATATTCATATATGAAATGGGAACAGTAATATCACAAGGCTGCTCTGAGTATTAAACAGGGAAAGTCTATTTTTTTAAAAAATTTTTTATTTTGTTATGTTAATCACCATACATTACATCATTAATTTTTGATGTAGTGTTCCATGATTCATTGTTTGCATATAACACCCAGTGCTCCATTCAATACGTGCCCTCTTTAATACCCATCACCAGGCTAACCCATCCCCCACCCCCCTAAGGGAAAGTCTATCTTAACTATTGTAGAGAACAAAGCTACCTAATAATATTGGGTGTTATTCTTATTACGGATAAGAGGTATAAATAGGACTCATGAACCTCCTTAAAAATCTCTTCTTTAAATAAAAGAAAAGCAAAATTCAAATGGTCTTTTATCCTCCTCAGTCATCCTTTTATTCCAATAGAGTGGATGGCTACAGAAGGTGGAGTAAGAATCTTGGTACTGTTTGATAAGTCTCAGAGTGAAGTCTCCACAATTCTGGTTTCTATCATAGCATTATAAACAGATGAAACTTTTCTCTTTTATGTACTTAACACACATGTTGTGTTAAGCGACAGAATTCTGAGCCCATTGTTAAGTTGACACAGAATATGTGCAGTATTGTACTGGTACTATGGATTGCGGGCAGTGGTGTGCTGGTAAACCAGCTGTCCAAAAAATTAAAGTAATAATAATAACAACAACAACAACAATAATAATAAAATCCTGATTTGTAGCAACTGCAGATGTCCATGGTCTAAGTACTCCCATTATGGCCAATCTCAAGGTGCCACTGTGATACCAGCAAAAACACAGCTGGGAAGAGAGGTGTTGGGAGGAGATGATAAACAATCAACTTTTCAAAGCCAGTGAGAATCACTGGTTCCTGCAAACTCCTGATGGGCCACTGACATTTGTTCTGACATCTGGTAAGTTTAAGCAATTAAAAAATATATATAATAGAAGTGCTTATGCCCTGCTTTCATTTCCATAAGCTTGTATAATATTTTAAATAAATCATGAATTTCACCAATTTTTTTCATTTATATTTGGCAGGAAAAATGAAAAATTCAGTGTTGCCAGGTTAAAATGGTTTTGAGTTCAAAACGTAAATGCCTTTTCCTCTTTCCTTTGTCTCCAAAGGGAAGAGAAAGGAGTTGACTGTAATTCTAGCTCAAGAAAGAAGGCCATAAATGACAGAGGACTGCCTTGAGGATTCTCTATTGGGGAACACTAATTCCCAATGAACTACATAAAGCATAAGCTTGATTTTATTCCCATGATAGATGAAAACATGAAGCAGCATATTGTGTTATTTCCCAAAGCCTGTAAATATGACCCATATTAACATCAATGTTATCAGTAAATAAAACCTAATGTCTCCCTTCATAAGAGAAATGTAGAATCCCCTGATAATGATGTTAAAAGAAATAATTAAATCAACATACTAATGATTATATTTGTTTTTTAAAACATTCAAACAGCAGATGAAATGAGGTTGAAAGAGCATTTAAAACAAATATCTTAGATAGTCTTTGAAATGCTTGATTAGCAGGAAATAGCTATTTCATATTAAAATACCCAAATTTTAGCTAGAGCTTCATGATATGTGCTGGCCAGAATGCTGGACTAGGAGAAAAGGAATTCTGGTTCTAGGGCTGGTTCTAATGCTGCCATCGACTATGTGATTAGATCATGACCTAATGTCCCTGTGTTTCCCTTCCTCCTCTTGTAAAATGGTAGACGGTACTAATTTAAATTAACATATCTAATCGTCCTTTCCAATTCAAAATGCCTTAAATTTATGAATCATGGTATTTACTCACAAATTCGTTCCTTGCAGTTACTTTAAAAAGTTTTGAATTTATAGAGAAACATTTTAAACTCTCATTTTGCAATGTCCCAAGTGTACAAGATGATAAGTTGTACAATTTTTCAATTCATGATTGAACTCATGCAAGTGAATAAACCGTATAGACAAAATACTAAGTTACACAACTCAAATTTGATTTCAGGATGGTTTCCATCCAATGCACTCTCTTTTCCTAAATACTAACTACTAAAAAAGGAAGCTTTAAGTTTAAAAAAGTAATTCAGCCAACCCTTCTGCTGTGGACTGAATTGTGTCTCCACAAAATTTTTATGTTGAAGTCCTAACTTCCAGGGTCACTGTTTTTGGGAAAAGGGCCTGTGAGGAGGTGACAAAGGTTAGATGAGGTCATAAAGTGGGTCTCTAATCTGATAGGGCTAGTGCCCTTACAAGAAGAGACACCAGAGCTCCCTCTCTCTCTGCCAAGTGAAAACACACTGAGAAGGCAGCCAGCCATCTGCAAGCCAGGAGGAGTCCTGCTCTCAGCAGAAACCAAATTGGCCAGAACTTTGATCTTGGACTTTTCAGCCTCCAGAACTGTGAGTAAATAAGTTTCTGTTGTTAAGCCACTTGGCTGTGGTATTTTGTTACAGCAGCCTGGGCAGACTAATATGCCTTCTTTTCAAAATTTTTTGAAGCTTTATGAATCACAGTTCCATCCTTTCTCATTATTATATTGATAATTAAAATTTCATCCCATTGTTTATAGTCCTAGTTTTCTACTTATACCTTTAAAATAAACATAGGCAGGAATAAATATGTATTTCTTACATTCTTCTTTTTTCTTTATCTCTAATTCTGAAGAGTCATCATGTTTAGTTTATTCCACCTACAAAATCTCCCTTTTGCCTTCCTTAATTTTTCATCATTACTCCCTTCCCTCAGACTCTTGTGCTATTGCAACAGTTTCCAAATTGGACTCTCTGCCTGAAATCTTAACATTCGCCAATTTTTGCTTCAAAATAGTCCCAGGATAGGCTTCTTAACATGCCAGAAAATTGTTCAATGATTCCTGGACACCTATACCCTTAGGATAAAATCCTCAAACTACTCCATGGATTAAAGATCCTTCATGGGTTAGGAAGCCTGCTAACTCCTTACCTTTGTTGGTACTGTTGACTTTGTTTGGAGTATTCTTCCCATGTTTATCCCCACAACAAACTATTCCTCATCCTTCAAATATTATTATTAAGTACTTAAATAACACTATGTGTCAATCAAAGTCCTAAGTATTTTATGTGTTTAGATGCATTTAATCCTACAAAACTCATGAGAAAGGTGCTATTACTATCATCTGAATTCCTGAGTGACAGAAAGATTGTTACTTGTTACTTGGCTAATCACACAGCTTGTACGTAGCAAAGCTAGAAATCTAACCTAGGTGGCCAAGAAACCATATAACCATAAAGCATACTGCCGCTCTAAGCACAAATGCCATTCATTTTCTTTGTGAAGCATTCTCTAAATTTACCAGAAAATCTCTAATGGTTCTTTCTTCTGTATGTCATTGTATGTTACTCTCTTTTATTCATTAACTTGTTTCATTTTAAGTCTATTTAATTCTTTTTTTACTAAACTGAAAACTCCTTGAAAGTAGAGACCATGAATTTTATCCTTATAATCAGTCCTTGGTACATGATCAATAATTAATACATGGCTGTTAAATATGATTTTTTTAAACATTTTGCAGAGATATGGAAATATTTTATGTTTCTCAGAAAGAAATAGAATCAAAATCCTTCAAACAATTGTATGATTTATATATCATCTTTAACTATTTGATTTTATAATTTCTAACGAAATAAGTAATGCAATGATAGGGAATAATATATGTCAATGATATTTGTTTCTATAAATCATAACTTGTCCTTAGAATTAAATAAAATATATACTTCTATTTATAAAATTACAGTCTTTTCAGAAGGATGATACATTTGTTATCTTGAAAATATTTAAATATCTCCTAAAATAACAAAGTTATGAGCTACATTATAAAGTCATCAGATTCACAATTAGTTATTTTGGGCATTACATATGGCTTGAAAATTAACATTCTAAATAGTAGTTTAGAGTTTTAGACAATTTTAAAAAAGGAAGTGCTTTCTTTGAACAAGCTCATTATGTTCCATTTTATTAACTATGAGTTTAAAAGATAGACATTATTGAACAGTATTGATAGATATTATGTCATGTTCAATATGGTACCATTGAAATTCCTCTATTTCATTGATTTCTGCTCTGATCTTTATTATTTCTCTTCTCCTGCTGGGTTTAGGCTTTATTTGCTGTTTTCTCTCTAGCTCCTTTAGGTGTAGGGTTAGGTTGTGTATTTGAGACCTTTCTTGTTTCTTGAGAAAGGTT
>NC_138382.1:44021849-44108910 GCF_054177405.1 Leptonychotes weddellii
CTGGGAGCTCTGCCGCACTCAGGCACCCCCAGTCTTTCTGTGACCCCGAGGGTCCTGAGACCACACTGTCCTGGAGGGTTCCACCCCCCGCTTAGCCACCAGAGGGACGTCCCTCGGCGGAGCAGACTTTTAAAAGTTCCGATTTTGTGCTCCGTGGTTCTATCACTTGCCAGAAGCGGCCGACGGAGGCCCCTCCCCCGCCGTCTATCCTCCCGAATATCACCTCGGATTCACTTCTCCGCACGTCCTACCTTCCAGAAAGTGGTCGCTTTTCTGATGAGAGAGTTGTTCCTCTTCTTTTCTTCGATCTCCTGTTGAGTTTGTAGGTGTTCAGAATGGTTTGATCCCTATCCAGCTGAATTCCTGAGAGGAGATAAAATCCAGGTCTCCTACTCCTCCGCCATCTTGCTCTGCCTATCGGAACTTCTTCTTTTAATAAGGATTTACTTATTTGTTTATTTGAGAGAGAGAGAGAGAGAGACCATGAGAGCTGGGGAAGGAACAGAGGGAGAGAGTCTCAAGCAGACTCCCCGCTGAGCATGGAGCCTGACACAGGACTCCATCCCAGGACCCTGAGATCATGACCTGAGCTGAAACCAAGAGTGGGAAGCTTAACCAAAAGAGCCACCCAGGTGCCCCAGCAGATAGTTAGAAGCTTTAAAGATTATCTATTTATTTATTTGACAGAGACACAGCGAGAGAGGGAACACAAGCAGGGGGAGTGGGAGAAGGAGAAGCAACTTCCCGCTGAGGAGGGAGCCCGATGCGGGGCTCGATCCCAGGACCCTGGGATCATGACCTGAGCCGAAGGCAGACGCTTAATGGCTGAGCCACCCAGGCGCCCCTAGTTGGAATCTTTAAATAAAAAGTACCCTCCTCCATTTCCATCTCCGATTACCACATTGCTTTAGAGTCATAGCATCGACACAGAGGCAATATGACTAACATTCACCTTGAAAAATGGCATCTACAATCCCAGGGCATTTAATTTTATGCCCTCTTTTCACTTAAGCTATTTTGAAAATTTCACAAGCGATAAGCATCTGATTTGTGCTGTTTTCTATCAGGGAAGCATTGTTATAAAATCTGACTATGCAGTATTTGCATCACCACCCCTTTTGATAATAAGCTCAAAAATTTAATGCTTCAGCTTGCAATCTCATATTGATGCTATGCCCATATAAACTCATCATTAGTGAGCTGTCTGTTGTTGCCAGGTAATTTAATTTAAGATATCTCCATGCCTATGGAGACCATGTTATTTATTGCCTCAGAAATAGATTCCTTAGGGGCACCTTGGTGGCTCAGTTGGTTGGGCAGCTGCCTTCAGCTCGGGTCATTATTCTGGGGTCCTGGGTCGAGCCCCGCGTCGGGCTCCCTGCTCAGTGGGAAGTCTGCCTCTCCCTCTCCCTCTGCTCCTCCCCCTGCTTGTGCTCTCTCTGTGACAAATAAATAAAATCTTTTAAAAAATAGATTTCTCAAAATCAGAGCAATGGTGCGACCACTGTTGGCTGTCTCTGTGGATACGTGGATTAAAGAGTAGCTGAGAGAAACGCATGTTCACTGAACATCTCTCTTATGCAGAATACAGCTCTAGTGAATATAAATAATAATAAAAAAGACACTGTTTTTTCCTTTATGGAAAACTACTTTTTATAGAGGGACTTACATAACGAATATCTTACCTGATTTTGTCCTCACAGTGACTCATTGGACTGTTAATCTGTTCTTATGACCAATTTTCAGATGAACCAACTCGTGTTTAGAAGTTATATAAACTTGGCAAGCTTACAAATCCTAAAGTGGCAGCGCTGAGACTTTAAGCCAGTTCTGTTTGACACAAGGGTCCACACCTCAGCAATGTTAACACCAGCAAGATATAGCTCCCTACTAAGATTACAGGTGAGCCCCAATTTACAAATAAGTAAATTTTCCAAAAGTTCCCCTTAGCTTATTGGTGAGATCTCAGGTTGTTGGAAAAGTAGGGCATAAAAGCCATTATACCAATTCTGTGGTCAAATTATTGTATTGATCAGATTAACTACAGTAGCCAAACATCATTTCAATATTATGTGTCAGACAGGATATCGTACATAACGGGGCTTCTTGTCCCACTTTAAACCCTCCCATTCACCTCAGTGGCTTAATCCTAGCAGTGGGGCAACATATTCCAAGCAAAAGCCAAAATTTTGCCAAGTTCCTTTGGGGGAAACCATTCTATTCTTTGGAGAAATCAATCCTTGTTATGAGAGAAATAGTAAAAAAAAATTTTAAATAAATTTTTATTTATTAAATAAAATTTATTTAGCAAATATTCAATATTAAATAAAATAAGTGAAAATTATTCATTTAAAAATAAAGTTTTTTTAATCTCCATACTTTTTTCAGATTGTAATATAGTTGGAATCACATCATATGTAGCCTTTTCAAATTGGCTTCTTTCACTTAGTGATATGTACTTAAGGTTCTTTTCATGGCTTGATAGCTCATTTCTTCATAGTCCTAAATAATATTCCATGTCTGAAGGTACCACAGTTTATTTACCCATTTCTCTACCGAAGGACAACTTGGATGCTTCCAACTTTTGCAATAATGAATAAAGCTGCTGTGAACATCCTTGTGTAGGTGTTGTGTGGGCATTAAGTTTTCAACTCCAATATCAAGAAGCATGATTGCTGGATTGTAAGGTAAGAGTATGTTCCATTTTGCAAGAAACTGTCAGGCTGTCTTCCAAAGCGACTGAGCCATTTTGCATTCCCACCAACAATGAATAAGAGTTTGTGTTTCTCCACATCCTTGCCTGCATTTGCTGTTGTCGTCATCAGTATTCCAGATTTTGTCCCTTTTAAAAGCTGTGTAGTGGTATCTTATTGCTTTAATTAGCATTTCCCTGATGTCATATGTTGTGGAGCATCTTTTCTTATGTACGTTCGCTATGTATATATCTTCTTCGGTGAGGTGTCTATTAAAGCCTTTGTCTGATTTTTTTAATTAGGTTTTTTGTTTCCTTATTGTTGAGTTTTAAGATTTATTTGTATATTTTGGGTAACAGTTCTTCTTCAGATATGAGTTTTGAAAATAATTTCTCCTAGTGTATGACTTGTCTTCAAATTCTCTCAATATTATCTTTTATAGAGCAGGAGTTTTTAATTTTAATGAAGGTCTATTTATCAATTATTTCTCTCATGGAGCATGTCTTTGGTATTGTATCTAAAAATGCATCAATGTACAAAAATTACCTAGTTTTTTCCTATGTTACTGTAGAAGAGGAAAACTTTTCCCTTCTTCCCTTTTGTGTGCTTTGGCTGGTCTAATTATTAAGCTGATGTAAGACAGATTAACAAGAGAAAAATTTAAGTTTATATGTATAGAAGCCCCAAAATATGAGGTTCAAACAGGTGACCAAAGCAGGAAGCTTTTATACTTTTTAGACAAAGAAACAATAAATTTATGAAGAACTGACAAAACAAAGGGGTTTGGGTTTGGGGTGGCAAATCAATGAAGAAGTAACAAGGTTTGTTTATGCAGCCTTCCTGACCTTGAATTCCCCATCTCTAGTGATAAGAATGCCCTTTACCCTCCTGGTACAAGCTGTAGCTTTCACATGACAGATTTATTTACTGCTTTCAGGGGAACCAAGAAGGGTCAGAGTGGCCCTCTTACACCAGCTGTTTCTCAGGTAACTTTAAATTAAAATAATCAATATGCCAAAATGACATATTTGGGGATGGTATATTCTGCTCCCCATTACTATCTTCTAGGAGTTTTATAGTTTTACATTTTATATATATATATTTTTCAGATTTATTTATTTACTTTACAGAGAGAGTGAGCACGAGTGGGGAAGTGGCAAAGAGAGGGAGAGAGAGAAGCAGACTCCCTGCTGAACATGGAGCCCAAGGTTGGGCTCTCAACCCCAGGACCCTGAGATCATGACCTGAACAGAAATCAAGAGCTGGACACTGAACCAACTGAGCTATCCGGGCGCCTCTGCACTTCCTTTACATTTAGATCCATGACCCATTTCAAGTTAATTTTGGGAAGAGTATAAGGTCTGTGCCTAGATTTGTTTGTTTGTTTGTTTGTTTTTGCATATCAGTATCCAGTTTTTCTATCACCATTTGTTGAAGAAATGGGACCTTCCTCAGTTCAGACTCCATGCACTAGGGGGCAGGATCTCTGATGATGGTGACTCATTCCAATGTTTCATTCTTCACAGTGTTGGTAAGATGAGACTGTATTAATTTTCATAGACTTAAGAACATACCCTCAATAGCATGTGCAGTGAACGAACTATCTGTTTTGACTTTTGCAGGTCTATCTTCTAGCATAAGGCCGACTAGCCCACAAGTAAAGTAGCACTGTGAATAACTTTCTAAAGGAGAAAGGGGAAATCAAAAAACTTTGTATGATTTATATTACTATGATCACAAAACTACCAGCATCCTTTTCCATTTTCCCCCCCTTTTTTTGAAATGTAGAACTATCACAGAGAAATATTTCTAACCCCTTAAGGTACATAATAAATAGAAGAGCCCTAGAATTTATCTTAAGAGACTTACGACTTTTGGGTTCCTCTGTCACAGTGAGCTGCTTGAGTTATAAAGCTCTCATAACAGAGTTAAACTCCATTAACCCATTGTTTCAAAAGTAAGATAGCCTCTTCAGTGTCATAGAGGTGAGGCTACAACTATTAATCCACTAAGTAGCCAAGTAAAGCACTCTATCACTTTTTTAATATTCATTTTTTTATTTTATCTTCTAACTTATCATATTTAGGAGCACAAAATTTCTGGATTTTTCTTCCAACACCATTTCTATTTGAAACAAATAAGTAGAGTATTTTGTCATGTCATCTGCAGGCTTTTTGTAAGCTCCTTGTCATACATTCAAAAAAGATGAGAAGAGTTGCTACATAGGGGTCTTTTCTCTTGAAGTGGCGGTTTCTTTAATTCAGTTTCAAAATGTAAATAGGCTATTCTCTAATTTTATGGAGAGAATTGCATTATATTATTCATTTTTTTTCCTCAGCATTTTCTCCCTTTGCAAGGCACTTAATTTCAACAATTCATAGTTTATTATGAATTTCTACATCAGACAATTCCTTGGATTTACTGTTCTTAAGTTTTAAAGTCTAATGCCCTTCTGAGGATAACTATATGCCTATGATTTCATATACTCCATCATAAAAAAAATTACAGAAGAATTCAGATGATAAAAGGATAGTAGAGTATGAGTTTTCTGTTATTTCATCCATTAGGGCAACTTAGTTGTCCTTAGTTCAGCCCCGTCTCCTCTTCCTGAAAGTGATGCTCCTTGGAGGGGAACCTCAACTGAAAAGGAAGGGAAGAATCAGAACAAGCGACATAGCAGACACAAACAAGATGATAAACCAAAGAGGACTCATAGCTTGACTTGGTATCAGAGAAGCAATGAAGCTGTTTTTAGTCCACAAATTAAAGTTCAGGCTTTTGTAAACCTGGCCGATCCATACTTTGCTCAAGAAAAAAGCTCAGTGGTATTGTGTAAACCTTATCTTATTCCTCGGATAACTTTAGCTCCAAGAGGGATGATAACACACCGTCAGTTTCCAAATTTATTTAAATTAAGGAAAACTAATGATAAAGAGAATAATTTTCCCATTCTAAAATATCTTAAAACACCTCACCTAAAATGACAACAAAACCCCATCTTTAGACAAGAGAAGACATTTTGTGAATGCACAGTACCTAAAAACTTGTGGGATTTCACTGAATATTCATTGAATTGATGAATAGATGATCCATGGCAATTTTCTATAATAGCTCTGTTCAATAAAAATAAAGCGTGAGTCACATATTTATTTTTAAATTTTCTAGTAGTCACTTTAAACATCAAAAAGATGCAGGTAAATTTAATTTTAATAATCCATTTTGTTTAATCCGATATATCCAAAATATTATCATTTGAGTAATTAATATAAAATTTTTAGTAAGATATTTAACATTTTTTGGTGCTAAGCCTTCATGCTTAACATTTTATACTTAGGGTACATCTTTTTTTTTTTTTTTTTGACAGAGAGAGAGACAGTGAGAGAGGGAACATAAGCAGGGGGAGTGCGAGAGGGAGAAGCAGGCTTCCCGCGGAGCAGGGAGCCTGATGCGGGGCTCGATCCCAGGACCCGGGGATCATGACCTGAGCTGAAGGCAGACGCTTAACGACTGAGCCACCCAGGCGCCCCCTTGGGGTACATCTTAATTTGAATTAGCCACATCTGGAGAAAGTAAAAGCCATAGGCAGTGAAGACCTGTCAGAGGTAACTGCTTATTGGAAATCGTGTTAAATGAATGCATCAATGAAGAATAAAAAGCGTAAGAATGATGAGGTAACAGTATTCAAAACTCATAAACTTGAGAAAGATAACTAAAATGATAAAGGAACTACCATAAAGTCTGTACCAGAAAGAGTATTAGACCAGAAAATAGGAGTTATGAGTTTTAGTGACACTTCTATCCCCAACCCACCGTATGACTAGTTAAATAAGCAAAATTCTCTGGGTGTCTCCCCTACAACTAGAAGGCCAGGCTCAGTGAGATTTTTGGCTTTTTCTAAAGTTAATACATTGATTCTATGGTCAGTCTCTGGAGTATAAATATTTTAACAAGAAAAGCAAGCAGTTCTCACTATTGGTCAATATCACAGCAAAGATCTGTACCATGAAAGGGTCATCAGAATCTCTCTTCCAGGAGGCCTCACAGGGTAGTAGGAGCAATCCTGGTAAATTCTGATAAATCATTATCTATAATCTATTTCTTAGCTTTTCATACCCAGATATTATATTTTGTCAAGGTACAGCTAGGATGGATCTTTTATTTTATTTTATTTATTTTTTATTTTTTTATTTTTTTTATTTTTTAAGATTTTATTTATTTGACTGAGAGAGAGACAGCGAGAGCAGGAACACAAGCAGGGGGAGTGGGAGAGGGAGAAGCAGGCTCCCCGCCCAGCAGGGAGCCCGATGTGGGACTCGATCCCAGGACCCTGGGACCATGACCTGAGCCGAAGGCAGACGCTTAACGACTGAGCCACCCAGACGCCTAGGATGGATCTTTTAAAAGCACACATTTTAACAAGTTCATATGACACATATAAAATCAGTCTAATTAATTAACATTAATACATGTAAGAAAAATCCGATTACCAAAGAATACATGGCTAACTCATTCTCTTCCTTTGTATTAACTTAAGAATGCCAATATGTTGGGGCGCCTGGGTGGCTCTGTCAGTTAAGTGTCAGCCTGTGGCTGGGGTTATAATCCCAGGGTCCTGGGATCAAGCCCCACAACGGGCTCCCTGCTCATGGGGAGCCTGCTTCTCACTCTCCTTTCAGCCCAGTGTGCCCTCTCATTCTCTCAAATAAATAAAATCTTTAAAAAAAAGAATGCCAATATGTTTATTTAAATTGTAAAGCAAACATCACATACATACTCAAAGTCCACATGATTTGGCATGGTGGCCATGAAAATGTACCTTTCAGATTTCCTATTTAGGGAGTTGTAATTGACTGATGACCCTGGCTGCAACAGTGATTTCATCACCTTGTTTAAACCAACCCACTCTGAGGAGTCATTGAATCAGTGTGAAGGGTAGTAGGGCAGGTCCCATGAGATGAAGAACTCCTCTGAAAGATTCTTCATTTGCCTGGACAAAACTTTCTTAGAACTACACGACCATTAAAAGATTTTCCTATTAATTTGGCCTCTCGCTTTCACAGTCAGACCTGCATTGCATGGTCTAATCTTCTTGGGATCGTCACATTGTTTGCAAAATATTTAACCATGTTTCAGTTTAGTACTATAGATATATATTAAGTGAATTTGCATATTTTTGTTCTAACGAAATATGCATTGTAGAACATAACATTTTCAAGTTCTTAAGAAGCACTTTACTGGATTCTCCATGTAGTAACAAAAAGACACCAAAAGTTGTGATGTGAAATGACTAGAGGTTTTATTATTCTTTAAAATTAAAAATTCCCAAGAATCCTTGACGAAAATATTGTATTAGAAATCTACTAGACATCAATTTATTTAAGTTATTAAAACTATTTTGCTGTCAGATTTAAATATGTATCCACATAAGTATATAACCTGCAATGCCACAACATTAAAATAAAATTAAAAAATACTGTCCTGATTCTGAGATAACAATCTCTTTAATTATTAGAAATAATAATTATCAACCAGAAAAATTCTCTATGTTATCTTTAATTCTGCTTATAGCTTAAGAAGAATCCCATGAAAATAAAATTTGTCCAAAGAAAGCAAATAGGATAGTGAAGTAATTGTGTATGTTTAGCCTTAAAAGTAGATCAAGGATAAATGTGATAAATATTTTCAAAAAGTTGAAGAGTTGTCATGTAGAAAATTGCCAAGATTTTTTCAGTGTACCTTCAGAGGACAGAACAAGAAATAGTGGCTGACAGTTGTTAGTAGATAAGATTTTACTTAATATGAAGAAAAATACTCTCATAAAAGTGTCAGTCACTTTAGAGATTTAATTATCTGAATTTAATATGATATTTTAAGTGTAAGGGAATTCTAATTTGGGGAAAAATATAATATATATTTTTGTTCCCTGTACTCTTTTAAACTGGAATATAAATATGTATTTTATTAGGTTGCTCACAAAAATGAATGACACAGTGCAGAAATGTTCACTCAGTTGTCTCTTCAGATCTAATAATTTCTGCTGAAGTCTGTAGCTGGTTCTCCATGAATTTTCCAGAATTCTCCACTACCACATCAGCTGACACCTTCACAGAGACCTAATGACTTCTGCCCCCACATCCTCTGTCAAGATCCCACCTTTCCTTCAGGGACTAGGTCAACTATTTCTGTGTCTCACTAACCCAGTCTGCCTTTGGAATTTTGCAACATACTTGTTCTGTGTGCCTGTCACCATTCTCAGAAATGAAGAGTGAAGAAAGAATATGAAATTACATCAGTGCAGTAGAACAATAAGGATATTTATTAGTAACTGGATGGCTGGACGTATACTGGACCTTCTGGAATACATATTTCCTCAAATGATCTATAACCCATAGAGAGCAAAGGAAACCCCTCATTAATTTATGCATATGTAAAATACCTCTGTATGCTAGGGACAAGGGATACAAAGTTGAGGCTATTTACTTTCAAGGGACTCCCATTTTAGATGGAGTACCCTGGGTAAGAAATATGATAGTATGCCCTCCTGTACTTTTGCACAAGGTAGTCCTGCATATAGGTGGCCAGTAAGTATTGGCTGATGAAAGCTTGGAGAATTTCTCCATCATGGCTCTTCACACTTTCTGCTGGATCTTTCCTGACTCTGAATATGGCTACCATTCTTGGCTTTTTTTCAAAGACCAAGGTGTGAAGGGACAAAAACTATAAAAATCAAGAAACTGGATTCAGTACTGCTATTTCTAACAATAGTAATTAGGTGAACACACTATATACTAATTCAAAAGTTACTTACACATGAACACACACACACACATACACACACCCACACACATATCCCTCCAGGTGGGATGCAACTAGAAGAACTTACTGGAGACCACGGGTTTAGATCAAGAGTCCTTCAAAGAATTGCTGATGGAATGGATCTGTTGATTTAGCTACAAAGTCTTCTTTATTAATGGTAACACAGCATGTTCTGATATCCTAGAGATGCCACAGGCCCACCTCAGAATGTGTTTGAAGCATACAAACTCATAGAGAACATTCTTGTCTTACCACAACTGCTGGATGTGTAGAATTATCTCCAAGGCGTCTGTGGACATCATGAAGATTTTGGAGATGCTTATTTTGAAGGTCTCATTGGCTCCTTTACAAAGCTATTTGCAGTTATAGGACTGCTGAAGCGAAGTGATTCCAGTAGGTGTGTGTTTTTGTTTTTGTTTTTGTTTTAACTCAGGCTGTAGGCTTTTAGATTCATGTCAGACTCAGTGATTGCTGTGGTTCAGCAGTCTATCTAATCTTTAAGGAGCATTGCCAAATCATAACAGTAGAATCTATTTCCTGTATTTTTAGTGGGGATAAATCAAGGCTATTTTCTCCTCAGTAAATTTTGGATTACTTCTATATTAATGCATTACCTTGAACTATCTCTACCATAATGCCTCTGGTTACTCATACAGTCTCTTGAGAACTTTCACCAGTCAGTCTGACATTTCACTCTTCAAAGAAGACACAGCCATCTACTAATTGAAGATTTCAACGTCCACACTTTTTGTTCAGATCCACTATAAAGAGGCTAGGTTAAATGTGTTCTAGGGCAATGTTAAGCCACATTCTTCCACTGGGAGAAGTAAATTTTATATATACCTTTTTTTTCTCTGTCTTTTATCATGACTTTTCCTTTCTTGAAAATATTCTTAAATTAGAATCAAGAGCTGAAGTTCATAAATGGGATGCAGAATTGTGTTAGAAAGCTAGGGTCAAGTAGAGGTGGTGCAGCTGACCACTTTGAAATCCTTATTTTGTCATCATCTTCAAGGAACAATCACCAGGTTCCAATCATCCACAGTTTATCAAGACAGTAGCTCAGAACCTGGGCCAGTCATACCTTATATATATATACATATATATATATATATATATATAGCAAAACAATAGCACACTTTAGGATTTCACCAAGGACTTCTTAAAATGATAAATGCCCTAAATTTGTTCTCTTCAGTATCATCTATCTATCTATCATCTATCATCTCTGTTTTTTGTAAGGGGAAGAACAACAAAAGTTCACTTATTCAAGTTAGTTACTTCTTATGAAAGCTGTACTTTTTAATCATTAATATATGTAGTATCTCACAGTTCAGTAGTTCTATCCTTTATAATGGAATATATCAGTTTTTATAATGGAAACTAACTGGTTTTTGGTTATTATGATTTTTTTTCTAGAGGAATTAGAAACCTCCTATAAACAAGGATGCTGTACACTTCATGTAACTGAAAACTTCAGTGCAGTAGTAATAAGTTTTATCTCACATAAGAGGAGATCTAGAGGCAAGATGGAATCAAGGTATGATGTATGGAGGTTGTGGCTCAGCTTTTTGTCTCTACCCACCATGTCTTGACTTTATTCTCACCTTAGTTAGCAGAAAGACAACTCTAGAACTTCCAGGCATTGTATATGGAGTTGGAGGTGTCCACTGAAAGGAAGTGTCCATCTTTTCTTGTGACTTCTAAGCAGCAAGGACCTATTTCACAGAAGTTTCACAGAAAACTTCTTTCACATCTCATCATCCTACATTTGGTTGCATATCCTTTTCTAAATGAAGAGTGGCAAAGGGAATGTGTTTGGTTTAGACTAACCATTTAGTCAACTGAAGACTATTTTAGTAGAAAAATGTATATAAAGAGCTAGATTTTTTTAAGTGAAAATTTCTGTCTATAAGTTCTTTAAAAGCTAAAGGAAAGATCAATTTCTCTTAAGCAAAAAAAGAATATACATGAATTATCTCATCTCCATAATTTTTAAAGAGGGTATGCAAAGTGGTAATCTTCCTGAAAAATTATTGTTACTCATATTCTCAAATAAGATGTGACTTTAAAAGCTTTAATTTAGATTTGATTGAATATCTTACACATCTTTTAAAAGAAATTATCTAATAATATTAATGAAGATAGATGAGATTAAAAATTATTAAAAACTAAACATTTAAGTATCCTTCAAGCATCCTTTATGCTCACTGATTCTCTCTGTTCAGTTTCCAAAAGGTAAGAATCACAGCTGCCATAAAGAACTTGTTACAAATGGTATTTTTAATTTTAAGTTTCATGATTTATGGTACTTATGAAGTCTTATTTCTGCTCCTGGAAAAATATATGAAAAAGGTCACCATATGACTACTTATTTTCCAGAGATTTTATTACTGGCGATGGGTAAGAGATTGATGTCTTTGGGATTCATAAAATGGAAAATATTTTTTTGTGACAAGTTCTTTTGTAGGCTAAACAGTCTGGTCATGCAGTAAGAAAACACTTAATTTTATTCCCCAGCATTTGATCATGGATTTTTACTATGATAGAATAAAAGTTAACATCTTGATGAAGATGTTGTTTCCTAGGAAGATATTTTGGGAAATGCTGAGTTAAGAAATGGAAGAATGAAAATATTAATAATCAGAAATGGGGGTTTGGGTTGGGAATTTTGAAGATTGAATCTTGGGAAGCAGAAGCTGAGACAGAATTTAGGGTGCTAGGTACATATTAGGTTATCATTGCCTGTGAAAGAAGGGAGAGGAAGAAAGAATGAACAAAGAGAGCAGTTGAATTGTGAACAAGGCCTGATAAAGCCCCGGCCAAACTGATGGGGAAATCTGAGCGGTGTGTCAGAATTGTCCTATATTGAGTCAGAACTGATGGATCTTTATATATTCACCTAGCTCACTCACCAACGGGCTACTCATGAAAATGGTGTGACCTCAAATGGCTCTCTGTAACAGAGGCAGACCTTGAAGGAGATAACAGCTGGAGTCTGCCTACTGACTGCCTCTCTACAGGGCAGTAAGCCCTTCCTTGAAAGGGAATTTGGGGGGAAAAAAGAAAGAAAAGAAAAGGAATATGGGTAGTTCATCCCTGTGTCTGCCATACTCCTCACTGTTGCTAAGTTCCACTTCTCCGTATACACCCAGAGAGCAGCTCCTCCAGGATTTCTGTGAGCTTCTCTTCCGAAGGAGAAAGTGACGGTCCTTGGAAACAGATTTCAATATGTATGCTCATTTGCAGACTGGGATAGAAATAAATTTTTTTTTTTAAGATTTTATTTATTTATTTGACAGAGAGAGGCACAGCAAGAGAGGGAACACAAGCAGGGGGAGTGGGTGAGGGAGAAGCAGGCTTTCCGCTGAGCAGGGATCCCAGGACCCTGGGATCATGACCTGAGCCGAAGGCAGACGCTTAATGACTGAGCCACCCAGGCGCCCGGAAACAAATGTATTGACAGAATCAAAGCACCTCATTTATAATCAATGGGGCTCTTTCTGTATTTGCTGATGAAAGTGTACTCCCTTGGTAGTGCAGGATGTTTAACCCTTCAGAGTGTAAATTACAGTTACAGGGAGCATGAAGTCCACCAGGGAGTTATCAGGAGTGAAGGTAAGCGGGACTACTTCTACTAATCATGCAATACTCAAACTCATTAGTGTGTCCCCTTCTACCGGTATAACATCCTACTTCATGTATTAGCAACTGGACTTCCACCTTTGCGTCCTTTTGCCCTCCCCGCCACCCTCACCCCCCAACAGTGAAAGAGTCATCATCTAATAGGATAGTAAATAACCTACAACTCGATTTTATTGCCCACATTCTTGGACCAGTCTTGATTTGTACTGCCTAAGTGTGGATTCCTCTGAAGTGGATTCTAAGACAATGCAAGGTGTAAATTTATTGTTGATTAATACCTGTGAGAGGAAGGAGGAAAGAAGTGTGTTGGACAGAGGGAGGAATTGTGATGGGGGTGCCCATCAAGTCTTGGCTAACCCAGTGGGGAGCTTTGGAGTGAGCAGAGCTTACGTTATTCCACATCAAGCTGAAGTAGACCCTGAAGGAGCTGATAGATGGAAGCCATCTGCTGACTGTACTTTGTATCTGGGCAATGTTACCCTGAAAGGGGATCTGAGTGGTGCAATTTCATGTCTACCACAGGGGTAGAAAAAATTTTTAAGGAAATATTACCTTTTTTCTTTAATCTTTATGTAAAGCCAGACAGATGAGAAACTATCTTAACATTAAAGGACCTTCATAAAGGAAATTCTAAAGCCTCCCTTTTACTTCAAAACTGTGCTGGCTAAAACTAAGCTAGGTGGAAGAGAGCAACTTTTTAAAAAAGCTATTCTGAAAACACTTATTTTTCCTCCCTGATGATGCAGAGAATTATATGGCTGAATACACTATGAGTGTAATTCATAAAACTTTATTAGGTCAACCATCTTGGCAAGCCAAGCACTAGGAACGCTTACAGATAATCTTTCTTTTAAAAACACCATGAAGTTCCTGCCTTAAAGATAGGTAGCAGTCCTATCAATGGAACACAGATTTTGCAGAGAAAATGTCAAAGAACCAAAAATAAATTGATTTAAAATGGTGGACCTTATGAATTTCCATGTGGTTTCCTATATTTCTATTTTAGACTTTAGTCTCAGATACTATGTATTCGTATCTCAAAAATCCTAACCCATTCTGCCCTTATGGAGGGTACAGGAGTTAAGAACTTCTTACATTGATTTTTATAAATATAATTTCATTGATTGGATGATATTTTGTAAAACAAAAATATTTGTGATTTTTAACTCTCCACAATTCAATAGCATGTGAGACAACCTCTGTTTTGTTCAGTTCAGCTCATATTTTAATGTCATTTCTGTGTAGCAGGCATTATATTAGGGGCTGGGGATACACAGATAAATAAGACATGTGGATAACACATTATTAGCTGCTCATGGGATTGTGATGTTTGAATTTAAATTGGGCTTTTAGCATCAAGTGGGTGTAAATGAGAGTCTCTCCTTAGGACACTTAAATGGAAACAACAAAACCTCATTATCTGGATTCTTTATATTCTATACTGATCTGGGTACATTATGTTTGTGTACTTAATCAAACATGAATTCCTGTTGTCTTTGTAAAGACTGGTTCTTGTAAAGCTCAAGCTATGACATATTAAGGGTGTGACCAGAAGAGGACATGGGAGTGTTTGTAGTCAAATCCTCTCTACACCCCAACCTCCTTAGTCCTTCATAGGAAAGAGCAGGTATACACAACATACTTTGAAGCAGAACCTCTCTCAAAACCAAACATAAATGTTAATGGTATCACACAAATTCCATTATGCCTTTTACTTTTTTATGTATTATGACTTAGCACATCGACTTGTAGGAGGTTTTGAGTCATTGATGTTACTGAGTTTTTTATTTGGAGCTACCCACAGATATGAAGAAATGGAAAGGAAGTCATTCATGCACTCTTTTTCTGGGATCAATAATCTCAGAGTCTGACTGATTAGTGTCTTCAAATGCTGTCACAGTTGATTACAGAACCCTGAGAATAAAGGTGTAGGTGGTGCAGGAAAGATTATTGTTCTCCATGTGAACCCTGATTTTTTTCTTTCAAGTTACAGAAGGAAGAGCCTGAAGGAAAATGTAGGTCAAGTGCTTTTATCCCCTGCAACTTCCAGAAGAGCAATCACAAAATTACAGTGACTGGTCCTGATTTCTAATGACGGAAAGAGAAGGGTAATAGGTGAAAAAGAACCGGGCAAGTGTTTTTAACTCATATTTTAAAATACGAGACAGCATAAATCAGGTTTTCAAAAAAATTATGGATATATTTGATTGACTTGGCCTGATTTGACTTTGGTTATTAGACTCAGCTTTTTTATGTAGCTACTTCTGGTGATTATCATATTAACGTGACAAAGTGAGAAAAGGAGAAATTAAAATGTATGTTTATAAGGCACCATGTTTAATGTACTAATTCTTTCATTAACACACAGCCCTTCACAAAACAATTATTTCCTAAACATGTGGATGTTTTAGAGGGTAGAGATGCTTTGTTCATTAGTGTAATTATTATAAAATCAGATCCACTTAATTTCTTGTTTATAGATATCATATTAATTTAAAAAATTTATAAGCATTTGGAGTACTTTCTATTATCTCAAAATCAGATATATTTGTTTTCTAAGTGAACTTTCTCATATTTCAAGAATAATATTTTAATTGGGGCAGTATCAATTTAATTAATATAATTAAATATATAGTGAAACTTCCTATTTTATTGGAATTGGCTATGCTGAATCCATGGTGCTAATGTATCATGTTAGAAAAGTGACTACAATTAGAAAACAAATGCAAAAATCTCTGCTTCAGTAAATACTTTTGTACTGTCTTCAACTTTGAGCCAGGCCTGGATATTTAATGTGAATTTTTAGGATACAGGGTGTTGACAAAAGTGTTCTAGTTTGAGGAAGAGATATCACAAGACCAAATTAACCCTAGTGTGAAGCTTTGAAGGCAATCTGATGGGAAGTGTTGTCAGAGATTGAGGGCACAGGTCACTGATAGGGAAAAGCAGAAGAGACAGGGAGCTTATGGAGTGGGAAGGCTGTTTGTATTTACATTTTCTTTTATCCGTCTTATTATTTTGTCTCTAACTGGCCCAGAGACATATCTGGACACACCTCTTAGGAAGTTGGAATTCAATAGAGGAGAGGGTAGACAATACAGAATCAGTGAAGCAATCTTGGGAAAATCACTTACTCTGAGGCTCCTAATTAACTCATAAGAAAATGAAGGTGTTGGATTTTAGAGATTTTCAACAAGTTTTCTGCGTAGAGCATATCATAAACTGTTATGAAATGTATTACAAGACATGTACTCCCTCGGTAGTGGGATAAACTTTTTTGAAATATTGTAAGATTTTTCCCTTATCAATATTTTTTCTCTGCCATGATGAGTGGTCTTTGAACCTAGGACTTGTTGCCTCAGCATTGGGAAGACCAAATACTACCAAGATAGGATAAAGGATTAGACTTTTCTACTGGATAAAAAGGGGAAATAGAATGCTCTCTTTGTGCTGGGAGAAGATAATGAAAGAGAGAGAGGGCCTAGTGGTTAGACCCAGTGTCTTAGCCAATTGATCTTTCATTCTTCCTTGGGGTTAAATTTTGGGGAAGAAGGGTAGAAATAACCTGGTAAGTTTGGGGGTAATACCTTGCTTCTCAGGTATAGCCTGGTAACATTGTAATGAGGCTCAGTACTCACCTGTCCCTGTTCTTACATCTTTAAAGTTTGAATTTATTCCAGGAGAAAAAAAGATGAGAAAAAGAGAGATAGAAATCCAGAGTTAATTTACATTAAAATAAATTGCTATAGATTAGGGTTTTTATATCACTGTCTTTTAAACTGCTGGTCATAATGTATTAGTGTATCTTGAAATCAGTTTGTGGTTAAAATAGCATAAAATAGAACAATGCAATTGTGTCCCGCATAGTGTTAAGTGTTGTTTGGTGAAATCTAGGTTCAATTTTATTATCAATAGCTAAATCTCTCTATTTCTGAATACATCTATATCCATCTATATCTATATTATATCTGTATCTACATACACACCCACATACATATTCACACTTCTGTTGTACTATATTGCAATAAGAAAAAATAGTATTTCTTATTGTGGGTGGATTAAAGTGAAAACATGTTTCAATACAACTGTGATGTGTTTCAAACTGGAAGAAGTTAAGTGACCTCAAATGGAAATTTAAGTTTTCTTTTTCACTACCAAATGAGAACGGGAGCTCCAGAATGAAGATGAAACCAGGTAGTGAAAATAAACAAATTTTTCTCATGTCTGAATTTTTGTGTGTAAATTATGAGCCGATCACACTAAAAATAATTAAAGTACTTGAGTTTGTGTGTGATTTACTTTTTAGGAATACAGCAGAGTCAAAATTATCTCTTAAGTATCTTCACTTTTCTTTGTATTCTGATAAGCCTTGATGAGGGGAAATAGGAGAGTTGCAGACAATTTATTGGGAATTGTTCCTACTCCAGAAAGTCCCCATAATTTTGTGTATTGCACTCTATATCATTTGCCATTAGAGACATAGTGAAAAATGTTTATTCCCCCTGCATTAGGAATCTCTTAAATGCCCATCACCTGTAGCCCATTTGTCTTTCAAACCCTGGGGAGGGAAGGAAGCATGGACAAGACAAAATAAAGAAAGGATCCTTAGAATTCTGCTGGTGCTTCTCCCATTAGTTGTCTTGAGACAATCAATGTCTACTCCCTCACCTGGTGACGCATTTGCTGGTTTAGAGGTCTTGTGGAGTAAACAAAGAGCTGAGAAAAATAGGTAGAGATTAATTAGCATCAGAAAGGCTCTATCCTCTTTCCCCCTAACTAAATCCCAGTGGCTGATGAATTACAACCTAAGAAGTAATTCCTCCTAAGGTTGCTTCTCCTGGGTGGTGAGGGTAAAGTCTCGAACTGAATTTTTTTTTTTTTTTTTTTTTTGTGGGGACTGGTGTTTCAGGCTCTTCAGCCTACGGTGCATCCATCTCTGTGATCCTTGAACTTATTCATAAGGCTTTACACACACTAGGATCTGGCCCTATTAGCCAGATCATTTTTCCTAACAAAGTAGTATGTCTCCCTGGGGGAATATGAGTGCTCAGGCTATGCTAGGCACATTACTTTTCCAAACTAAATGTTGGAATAAATATTATCAAGTTCTCTGAAAAAAACCAAACAAACAGATTTTTATTGAAGTTGCATTGAATTTTACAAACAAATTTTCATTCTACAGTGAATATGTTGTAACTCCTAATTTTTGTAGGCTGTTCTTTGATACTTCTTAATAAAGCTGTATATTTTTCCCAGTAAAAAGCCTGCCTGGCTTTACTAAAATTATCTCTTATTAGGTATTTTTAATACTATTGTAAAAAACCTTAATTACACATCCCACTTATTTGTTGAAGGTGTATGGAAATGCAATTGGCTTTTACATACTAACCATCATCTAGTTATCTTGACAAAACCTTCCTGCCTTCTAATAATTGTAGATTATTTTGAGTTTTCTGTGTAACAATAACATCATCTATAAAGAAACAGAGTGTTATCCTCTTCTCTTATCCCCATATCTCTAATTATTCATCTTATTACACTGGCTATGATGTAAAGTAAAAGTGAATAAAGGGATGACACTGGGCCATCCTTTCTTTTTTAGAGTCCAGTCATAAAACTTTTATTCCACTTACATCATCTTAATCTACATGTTCTCAACAATTATGTTTGAACTGGTATTGAAAGTTTCATGAAAAATTAAACAAACCTATCCATCATCTTAAGTTATTTCCCTGTAAACTATTTTTATAGTCATGCATATACAGCACAAAAACAAAAAACCCTAAAATAAGTTAAACACATTTTGTTTTACTAGTGATTGATGTATATGAAATAAAGGATATTAGGAAATTTGATTTTACAGCATCTTTTCTCGTACATTTGTTCTCAGGTTGCCTAAAACATTTAGATACAAATAAGTGTAGCAAAAAATAACGAAGTACGCAGCAGGTAACTTTACAAAGAATGAAATATGAACCATTTTCTGCCCTTATCCAGAGCAAAGTGGGTCACAACTTTCTGTAAAGGAACACTTCTATAGCTGTAGTCAAAAGTGTGCCCATTAAAAAAAGGTACAGCATGGGGAATATAGTCAATGGTATTGTGATAGAGTTGTATGGTGACAGATGGTAGCTACACTTGTGATGAACACGGCATAATGTCTAGAGTTGTCCAATCACTATGTTGTACACCTGACACAGATGTAATATTGTGTGTCAACTCTACTCAAAGTGTGCACACTGAGAGTGTGTATCCCACAAATACACTTCATTTAACATGTCATACCATTGAGTTATAGCCACAATATACCCAAAGGACTGGGCCAAACATTTATAAGTTGTATAAAAATGCCACCATTCCTATATTACGTGCCTCAAAACCAGACACCTCCCAGGGAGTCCTCTTGTGATGATGAGCATAAGATGATGTATGGAATCGGTATATGGTACACCTGAAACTAATATAACACTCTATGTTAACTATACTGGAATTAAAATAAAAACTTGATTAACAATGAATAAATAAATAAATGCCAAAAAAAGAAAGACAATTCCCTACACTCAATCAGCTCTACTCCTCTAATACTAAACAGAAAAACCGCACAAGAAAGATAAAAATTCAAATAGAAGTAACATAAACCTATCACAAATCATAAACAAAAACCCCTCTGTGGGATAGCTTGAGAGACAAACAGTCTACTCTGTAAATTTTAGAATGAGGCAGACAAAATTTGGAAGGCTAATTTTCCCCTCTTCTTCCTGCTTCAGCTTTGTTTCCTTGGGTATCCAGTGTTTGCAAGGTCAAGTTGCCTCTCAGTCATTGCATTATTAGCCTGCTCTCTTTGTATGACTCTTCACTCAGTCAAGTTCAGCAATGGTCTCATCAAAAGTTGTCTACGCAAGAGAGCAGGCTTGCTCAGAGGAGTTCAGACCTCATAGGAGAAGACAGAAAAGTTAAGGATGAGACCCCATCTGATAGGATGTGTCCATTGGCACGTCCTTTCTGCTTATTCAAAGCTTCTTGGTATGCTTGTGGTGACTGATTCACAACCCCTTTCCTGTCAGCACCAGAAGCTACCTCAGCCATGTAATAGTAAGAGTCCCCTTTCACTTTCAAAGAGAAGATTTCGCTCTCTGCTTGCAAACCACTGTGATCAAGAACTTCTCCAAAAGAGATAGTATATCATTGCAGATGTACTCTAAGCTTCGTCACAGTTTTTTCTCCCTACTCATGAATAATCTTTTTTTTTTTTTTCCCTCAGCATCTTCTGTCCTTAGCTCAGTACTTGAGATGACTCTCCAAAACGACCTATGGCTTTTTACATGTTTTGCAAGTAACTGAGAAAAAGATACTTTCCTCATTGGAGATAATTCGGCTCCTTGCTTGGTTACAGACATTATGCGGGCTGCCATGTCATCAGACTGCTTAGCCTACTTGGTCAGTTTTGCTTCTATTCCAGCTTAACTTTTCCTTTTTGAGTCTGAAGTGGTTTGTAGAAGATGGAGGGGGCTCAGTAATTTCTGCCCTTTTGTTTTCAAAGATATTTTTATCAGATCAATGGTATTCGCATCTATTTCTGAATTACTAAAAGTTGTTTTTTGAATTTTATCAAACGCTTTCCCTGAACCTATTTGAAATAGTCATATTGTTTTTCTCTTTTAATGCCTTAATGTGGTGAATTATATTTACGGATTTTCTAATATAAGCCTGAAGAAGAGCAGTCTTACACATTTCCTTTTTGTATAATTTCTTTTAATTGTCTTATTTACCCATAAAAAGGCATGTTTTTCAGTCGTTTTTAACTTTATTAAAAATTATATGATGCTATATATAATAATTTAGGGCTTTTTTTCTACAAATAATATATTGTTAATGTTCATACTTATTATTGTAGTTAGCTAGAATTCATTCATTTTGACTGTTGCTTCGTATTTCATTTTGAAAATAAAATATTACAGGCTTATTCATATTAATTATGGGACTTTTTATAAGCTATAATAATAAAGACAGTATGTAACTGGCACAGGGATAGAAAATTGGCCAATGGGATCGAACAGAGAACTCAGAACTAGACTTAGGTATCCACTGAAATTTAGGTACATCAGAGGTGGCCTGTCTCAACAGTAAGGAAAGGTGAGAGAATTCAGTAAATGAAACTGGATGACTGGTTACCCACAAAAATAAAATCATCACCAGATAGATTAAGGATTTTATTTTTTTTAAGATTTTATTTATTTTTATTTATTTGTTTGACAGAGAGAGACACAGCGGGAGAGGGAATTCCACATAGCAATCACTATCATTTCTTTGATAGAACTGATTTATAAAGATATGTGTACTGCTGCTCCAACACATTAATTAGCTGTCAGATATCATCCAGACTATTTTCTTGTACTGAAATCCATTGCTTGAGAGGTAGTAGAAAGCAAACATTGAGGGTGTAAGCTTCAGAAACAGGTAGGCCTGGGTTCACATTCTAACTCTGTAATAGTAGCTATTTGGTGTTGAACAAGTAAATCTTCTATATCCTGTCTTCCTCTTCTGTAATATCAAGATAATAATAACAGTACATATTTGATAGGTTTTAATATGTTTATAGTATTAAATGAAATAATATATACAAGGCATTTAGCACAGAGTAAGAACTCAACATAGGACAATTATAAAGAGTTTATTTAGGGGTGCCTGGGAGGCTCAGTCGTTGAGCGTCTGCCTTCGGCTCAGGTCATGATCCCAGAGTCCTGGGATCGAGCCCCGCATTGGGCTTTCTGCTCGGCGGGAAGCCTGCTTCTCTCTCTCCCACTCCCCCTGCTTGTGTTCCCTCTCTTGCTGAGTCTCTCTCTGTCAAATAAATAAATAAAATCTTTAAAAAAAAAAGTTTATTTAAAAATAATTTTGTCCCAATTAAGTGTTTCTATAATGACATTTTGTGATACGGTTTTGTCCTGAGCTTTGGAAGAGGAATTTTCTACCTAAGAGAGGCTGGATTCAAGATCCTTCTCACCCTAGAAAATAACCTGTAGAAACAGGTTCTCAGTGGACTTGTATGTGTTTGGAAACCTATACATCAAACCAAAAATGATTAACTGAGGAAAGAAAGAACAAGTTGATTTTTATTTCTTGAAGAGGTATCAACAACCCTGAGTGTAACTGTGTGATCCTTTTCACTAATACTCTGTCTATTCCTGTCAAAGCCCAAGAAAATCTGCCAGACTGCGTCTGTGGTGGGAGAGTCACTGGGGCGTCTCACACCTGCATTGACAGGCTCTTCTTACTATCTCTCTGTATTTTTTTCCCTGTGCTATTTTGGAACAACATCTATATATTTTCCTTCTCTTCAGTTGAAAACAAACAAAAATAAACTAAACTAAGCTAACTAAAGGGAATACAAACACTCCTCTCTGAAACAAAACCACCTTGGAATATATATTCTTTGTATCATGATAGAACCAGAAGCTTTTCCTCCATACCAGTATCTGTAATTCTAAAGAAAAATAGCATTGACCAAAAGTTAGGAAACATTGTAAAAATGTTATAAAGATGTTGGAACTTTCCAGGAAATGCCTAATTTATTAGCATCACTAAACTGGATTAATTTATTATCCAGATCTGGAGTGCCCTACCCTTCTAAATGGCCCACCTTGTCATTTATACTCTTATTCAGCATTTTTTTTTTTGCATAAGAACCAATTTATGGAAAATAAAGATATTTAGTGATGTTTAACTTTTTGACCTTTAGTAAAAAGTTTTAAAAATATGTATCTTTAAAAAGATGATAAATGGACACTTTAAAACACCAAACAATAAAATAAAATAAAATATGACTAACATCCAGAAAAGAGTGTCATTTAACAGGTAACAAAACACATTCATCTATTTTACTTTACTGAATCCCAAGGGGAGAGGGTACATTTATACAAATTAGACTACCTATTTATTGTACAAATTAATTCCAATGAGAAGATAATTTTGCTTTATTTTTCATATTATAGAGAAGTAGCAAAATGAAGGCAGCTTTCTATAAAGCTCTTATCTTGGGGCGCCTGGGCGGCTCAGTCGGTTGAGCGTCCAACTCTTGGTTTTGGCTCAGGTCATGATCTCAGGGTGGTGAGATCAAGCCCCTCCTCGGGCTCTGTGCTGAGCCTGCTTAAGATTCTCTCTCCTCCCTCTGCCCACCCCCTCCCCCTGCTTGCACTTTTTCTCTCAAAAAAATAAAAATAAAAACAAAAAATAATAAAAAACGCTCATCCTGAAATTAAATTGGAGGCTACATTCTGAATCTATATGTCTGTTTGATCACAAGTTGGTCACTGCAGGTACATAGGTGTAGATTATACCAATTACCTTCTGAGCTCTTGTTCTCACTTTTACTTGTTTGTTTAATTAGTTGAATCTCATTGCCAGTCAGGTGTAGAAGCCTCAAGGTTTATCCTTCTTCTTAGATCTTTTTAGATCTTATCTTCTTAGATCTTTAAGTGTTCTTGCCACACACACATAACTAAGCAGGGTGCTGAATATGTTAATTAGCTTGATTGTGGTAATCATTTCATAATGTACACATATATTAAAATGTCACATTGTACACCTTAAATATATATGATTTTTATTTGTCAATCATTTCTCAATAAAGTTGGAAAAAATATGGGCCACAAACCATAACTCACAATTATGGAAGGATCAAGCTGTAGCCTTTTCTCTATGGAAGTTTCTGTTTAAAGGAGAATGCACGAAGCCTTTAAGTATTTAAGACGTCTCTAAAAGGAGGAAGTGGAGAGAGACAAATCTCAACTACAAAACCCTTCAGCTGATTAGGTCAGAGCTGAGGAAGCGTTTTATTTTCTTTCTGAAGTTCGAATCTTTTTCTCTTAATTTTATTTTCTTACAGTGATGTGCCTTGGAAGCCGGAGCACCTCAATTCTGATTCACTAATCTTGTGTACCATTTTTCAATCACTCTTTCTTCTCTCATACCTCCTCTGTGACATCCTGGCTCCCTACCCTCCCTCCTGCAGTCTTAGAAGTGTGATAGAAACCCAGTGTTCTACTACAGAAGGAGATGCATACAGGTTAAACTAACCAACCAAGCACCTATATGATGCAGTTTGTTCTGCTCTAAATACAGTGATTAACAGAGTTAATGTTGTGTTATATATTTAAAACAAACAAATTATGAACAAGGCTGCAGTTTTTTGTTTTTTTTTTTTAAAGATTTTATTTATTTATTTGACAGAGAGAGACAGCGAGAGAGGGAACACAAGCAGGGGGAGTGGGAGGGGGAGAAGCAGGCCTCCCACGGAGCAGGGAGCCTGACGTGGGGCTCGATCCCAGGGACAAGCAGGCTTCCCGCCAAGCAGGGAGCCCAATACGGGGCTTGATCCCAGCACCCTGGGATCATGACCCGAGCTGAAGGCAGACGCTTAACGACTGAGCCACCCAGGCGCCCCAAGGCTGCAGTTTTATTATGATCTGCCACCTACGGAATTCATTACTTTGAACGATTCTTTTACGTTTCTGAACTTGACTTGCCATGTCAGTAAAATGAGAAAAAAATAGAAGTGTATCTACTCAGAAGGTTATGTGTAGTCATTTTGCATATAACATATGCAAAAACATCTCTACATGGGAGGTATTCAAAAAGCCTCCATTTCCAGTATTTTCTATGATGAAATTAATTTATATTTTCATAAATCGCTGTTTTAGCTTTTGACTAAAAATGATTGAATTCTAATTTCAGGGAAAGTATCTTGAATCCAATTCCAGCACCTTGATTACCAAAGCGAAAAGCGAGTGCTAAAACTGTCAAGCGACAGCAAGTGATTCAGCCTTCTTTTTGCTGGATTGTTTTCTGGTTAAGTTAACACACATTTCAAAACTCACCCAGAATCGTTGCCTTTTGGCTTTGACTCTGAACTTAAAGTGATGATATTTCAAGGAAAACTGAAATGCAAAGGGATGTTATGTTGCATTTACTTTAAGGTTCATTCACTATGACTTTTACATGACTTGTTAGACATTAGCCTCCCTGTTTTGAAAAGGCCAGGTACATCAGGGTCTGTGCAGAGGGTGAACACCATTAGTTTGCACTTTATCACTGTCATCCAGCTAAGAATGGCTGCATTTTACATTCCACAGGTAATGGAGGATGTCAGAGCTGTTTCAACTCTTATACAAGTCAAAACTTCACAAAGACTCAGGGTTTCTGATTTTAGGCGAGGAACACTTTCTCTGCCCAAGTTCCCCAAATAACCTCCGCCTGCTCTGCGACGAGATTGTAGTAATTATTGTCTGCGAGTGTGTTTTGTAACCTATTGATGAACTCTGGGGTAGAACTGGTTCAGAACTTATTATTTAAATAAGTTATTAGAGGGGCACCTGGGTGGCTCAGTTGGTTAAATGTCTGCCTTCGGCTCAGGTCATGATCCCAGGGTCCTGGGATCGAGCCCCGCATCAGGGTCCCTGCTTAGTTGGGAGTCTGCTTCTTCCTCTCCCTCTGCCCTCACCCCCTCCACTCATGTTCTCTCTTGTTCTCTTTCTCTCTCTCAAATAAATAAATAAATTCTTAAAAAAAATAAGTCATTAGAGGGCAGAGCCAAACTTTGCTTCAACTCTTTTCTTCAAACTGGATTTTAACTAAGATTAAGTATCATAATAACATTGTGCTGCCATTCATTCTTCACATCAACTCATAGATGTGTGGGATTTCAGAGACTCAAATGACAGCGTGTTCACTCGACACAGTCCTGATCTCGTGTGTGCCCACCTAAGCATAGCCCGGCCTGCTGCACCCCCAAATAGTGACGGTCTTCTTTGGGCATTGAGCAGAGCTTCTATTTCACTTCATTACATCTTATCACACTTTTCATTTTTTATTCCATTAAGGCAGGTTCATCTTCCCCTCACACGGCCAGAGCCTACTGATTGGTAATAAATCTCAGCTTCAAACTACTCAAAAGGGGAGAAATCAAATGAGTAAAGAAGGAAGTAGACCACAGCTGCTGCTTCTTTTCATACTCACAGATTTTCTGCAAATGTAGGGGATTTGTTAAGATCCTCAGTGTAATATTCTGGGATGGACATAAATTGTGTGTTAGGAGATTGGATTATAATTCTAACTCTGGAATTCATTAACTGAACACAGGAGCATTTCTGTCATCAATGTTTTCATATTTACAAATGAAGGATTGGACTAGATAATTTCTAGGTCACTTTCAGCTTGGAAAATATATGCTTCAGACAGTAAGAGAAAAAACATTTACTTTTTGTGTAAATAATTGTATACACGCTCTTGATTCTCAATAAGAAGACCAGCATTAGTCTTTTAATTCTTGGTCTTTTTGGTAGTAATATTACTGTTAAAATGAATATGTGCTTTTTATGATGGTTAATTTTATGTGTCAATTTGACTGGATTTGACTCAGATATTTGAATAAATATTTCTAGATGTGTCTGCGATGGTTTTTCTGGAAGGGATTAGCACTTGAATTTGTGAACAGAGTGAAGTAGATTGTCTTCACCAATGTAGATGGGCATCATCTAATCTGTTGAGGGAATGAATAGAACAAAGAGGTGGAGGAAGGGAGAATTCTCTCTGCCTGACTGTTGAGGTGACACATTGATCTTTTCCTGCCCTTGAACTGGGACTTACACCATTGGTTCTCCTGGTTCTCAGGCCTTCAGACTTGGACTAGAATTACCCCACTGGCTTTCCCGGGTATCCAGCTTGAAGAAGACAGATTGTGGGAATCCTCGGCCTCCATAATCATGTGAGCCAATCACTTATTTTATGTATATATCTCATGGGTTCTGTTTTTCTGGAGAACACTGAGCAATATACTTTTCTTTTCAAAAACCAGAGTTTTCAAAATTATTGACAAATTAATAATTCTTATTTTTAATTATACACGTTTACATGGCCTTCAAAACACTTTTGTACATATTAACTTATTTTTTTTCCTTTTCTTTTGTTAGAAAATGTGAATTGCTTCAAATAACTGGACAGGTATTACCATCTCCATTTTAAGGACAATGGATTCAGGATGAGGAAAAATTAGGTGTTAGCCACAAAGAATTTGTGGTTAGTTAACAGCAGGAGATATGGTACAATTTAAGTTAGCTAAATGCTAATCATATATATGCTTATTTGATTTTTAAAATCAACATCTTATGAAAGATAACGTACAGAAACATGCATAATACTTATTCAGCTTAACAATAGCTGTAATGAGAACACCTGTGTAATTATCACAGCCGTGAAGTATTAGAACATTACAGGCATCACAGAAGGCTCTCTAGCTCCTCTGTGCCAGTTATCAGTTGATTGCCTCTCGCCTTGAAACCCACCTTTTTTTATCTGCTCCGCAATAGAGCTTGAAGTACTTTTTTCTTGCCTGCCCATGCGATATTAAGCGTTATCGGTAGAGGGAGCTAGAGGGACTTTGCCAGAGGAAGGGGTTTCTGTTACTCCAGTGTGTGTTGCCTTTGGCATGTATGGTCTCTAAGTATGTGTCGCATTGCTGATGCAGGATTCTCAACGAGGTGATGTCCTAACTCCCTCGGTGTCTATCAGCCAACCTTGACCCGTCTGTACCCCAGAGGGATGTTTCCTGCTTGCCCTGTGACTGTGAACCACCTTCGGCCTCGGTAACTCCGTGAACTTCCGCCACGCTGTGGGCGCCAACTACCACCCTTTCTTAACAAGGTACGAGCCCCAATCTTGAGGAAGGACACCCCTTCCAAGTTTGTCCTTCCGCGTGTACCTCCCTGAGCCATAACGTATTTCTCAGAATTGTAGTTACATGTTTGTAATTTCTCCTCTGTTACAGTTGTTTGGGACCCTGACTGATGGGCCTCACAAATCACAGATCTCTCATTTCTCCCCAGAGGCGGCTATTCTCCTAACTCATTTTAAATCATTTCTTTGAGTTCCTTTATAAGTTTGCTACTCATATATATATTTTTTAAAGGATGAACGAGTTTGAAAAATTCCCTGCCAGTGCAAGTGGGCGGGAGGGGTGTGTATGTGCAGTATTGGCAATGAACATGTGTCTTACACATGCGTAGATGCCTGCATAACCAGAGGGCAGCTGAGCATGCCTGTTCTTGTACATTTAGGGGTGCACAGGTACTGTGACCGGAGGCAAGAGTAGTATGAGTGAGTTTCCTTGTTGTAACTGTGCACACGTGTGTGTTTGTGCGTGTGTGTGTGTGTGCAGGTGTGTGACTGAGTGGAAGCAAGGAGGCTCTCTGCCCAGGGAGCTCCAGCTCCTAACCCGTAAAAGACCCCTACTTTTGACTCCAGCTGAGGTCTATTGAGGTGAGGAGTTTCCTTTCTCATGGTGGGGAGGGCTGGGTGTTGGGTTTCATCACACTTTTAAACATAGTTTCATTTTGTCTTTTTTAGAACTCTATGTAAACAAGTGTCTATAATCTTTTGTTACTTGCTCTCTTTCGTTCAAAATGATGTCTTTTAGAGACACTATTTTTGCTGTACCTGTGGTCTGCTTTATTTATGTATCCACAATGTGTTTCCCATTCTAAAGTTGTGTGGCATTTGGATTGCTTCCAATATCTGACAATTATGAACAACTGTGCTCTCAACATTCTGTATCTATTGCAAATAAGCATGTTTATCTCTGTGGACTATACACAGGGGTGAAATTTCTGAATTAAAGGGACTACCTCGGGGCACCTGGGTGGCTCAGATGGTTAAGCGTCTGCCTTTGGCTCAGGTCATGATCCCAGGGTCCTGGGATCGAGTCCCGCATCGGGCTCCCTGCTAGGCGGGGAGCCTGCTTCTCTCCCTCTACCTCTGCCTCTCTCTCTGACTTTCATGAATAAATAAATAAAAAAAATTTAAAGGGACTACCTCTTCAACACTTCTAGATTATGGTGTATTGTTCACCAAAGACGTAAACAAAGCTTTATCAAAGAGGTACCAATTTACAATTCTTCCAGCCATGTAGGAGAATTCTGGTAGCTCTATATGCTTGTTAACATATATTAGTATGAAGTAAAATATTATTTAGCATTTTCTTGACTTCTGAAGTTTAGTGCCTTTAGTGTATGTTTACTAGTTATTTGGTTTCCTCTTTTGTGAAATGTTCTCTTAAGTCTTTTACCTGTTTTACTCTCTGGTTGTCTGACTTTTTAGAGTTTTCTTCCTTATCATAAATAATCTGGATAAAATCCTTTTATCAGCTATATGTGAGGTAAATACCTTTTTCCATTCCATGGTGCTTGACTTTTTAAAAATGATATCTTTTGAAGAAGGCAAAATTATGATTGTAATTTTAACATTGTTGAATTTATTAATCTTTTTCTTCATGGCTACTGCTTTTTGTATTTTAAGATACCAAAGATATTAATATATTCTTCCATATTATCTTCTAAAAGCTTTATGGTTTTGCCTTTCACATTTAGGTTTTTAATCTACCTGGAATTGATTTTTTTATATGGCATGAATGCTCTTGCTATTATGCCATAATTTCTAAAAATCAAATGTGCACAAGTTCACCATTACTATTTAGCTTATGCATGTACAATTTTAGGAGAGCTAGCCTGATAGAGAAGGGTGCTGAATTGGGTGGGTGGGGGTGGGGGTAGAGACTTTTCTTTTTAAGGAACCCATAAGTAAGCTCTTACTGATGGGAAGTACTTTACTTCCATAACTTCAAAAAAGCTGATTTTATAGATAAACCAATTAAGGGTTAGAGAGTTGAAGGAAGTTGGCTCAAGGTCACACAGTAGTATCAATTTGAGCAAGGATTCAAATATTTACCATTGGACTCAAAAGCTTCTGCTATTCTGTCTCTCTAGGGAAGGGGTGTGTGTGTGTGTGTGTGTGTGTGTGTGTGTGTGTGTGTGTACGCACATGTGTGTGTTCCCTTCTTATTTTCTTTGTTTTTCCATGCTTTTAATTTGACATTGGATTTTCCAGGGATAATAGACTATCTCTGATTCCCATTCTGAGTTTTGCCTATGCTCAAAGTTACTCCACTTTCCTTGTAAGTGTTTTCTTATGTTTTTAAAATAGTCCCATATGCACTTATGTTTCTCTTTCTCTGTTTATGTTACATTATCTTTCAATAAAAATTTTTCATTCAATAAATATAGACATTTGACTATTTCCTAAAGTTTGAATTCTTATTCTGTATGCAAGGCCCCCAGAACCTGCTCTGGTTTGCTAGCTATGTTCTGTGGAGCCCTTGGGGGCTCTGACAAATTCCCACATAATACACACTGGTGGTTGCTGGGCTAAGCAGGTTGGGTTTTGCTTCCCTCATCTCACACAAACTTCAGCCAGAGAAATTCTGATTTATCTGTTATATTTGTTTGGGCTTCCAGTTAAAATTTCATTTGAATAAAGGTTTTTGCCACTAAAAATGTCTGAAAACAACTGGTCAATCAGAGTGAGTAATTTTAGGATGCAACAGGGTGCTTTCAGTCATCCAGTTATAAGATTATTAAGAAAAACTCTACTGGAGAAAATTAAATTTACAAGGTTTTTAATTCTATAATTAATAAGTGAATTTAGTAAGGTCAATCCAAAAAGTCAATTTTATGTATACGTTAATAACAAACAATTGGAAGATAAAATAAAACAATATTTATAAGAGCATCATAAAACCCAAAATACTTAGGAAGATATTTTTTAAAAAGACATGAAAGACTTCTGTGTTGAAAACTGCAAATAATTGCTAACAGATTTCAAAAAGGATAAATAATTTAGAGCTGTATCATGTTCATGGGGTGAAAAACTCAGTATTATTAAGGTATATGTTCTCGCCAAATTTACTTCGACACTATCATAATAAAAACCTTACCTTTGGTTTTCCTTCTGCCCCTGGATCTTGCTTATCTTCCTTATTACTTTGTTATTTCTTCAATGCCATCAAGCTATGTATATGTATAAGTATATGCATACTTATATCCTTTGGTTGAGCTAAAACAAAGTACCTAATCTATGGTTTCTCCACTTTACTACTGACACTGGGGGCTGGATAATTCTTTGTTATCGGAAGCTGTTATGTGTGTTGAATATGTAGCAGCCTCCTTGTCCTCTCCCCATATGGTAGCATCCTCCCATTTGTGACAAACAAGAATGTCTAGTCATTGCTAAATGTCCCTTGGGAGGTAAAATTGCCCCTAGTTTAGAGCCACTGACTTGACATATCATTTGCTGAAGTAAAAATACCAACTTTTCAAATAATATTTTTCTTCCTGTCATTCCATTTATTGCTTTCCAACATTGTTTTTTTATCCCAATTCTTGCCAACTGCTTTATTATAGATTGAAACATTTGCAATTATTACATCCCTTTAAATCATTCATTTATTTCCCATTAATTACAGAATTAATTCCAAGTTTCTTAGCATGCCATGAAAGCTCCATCTACTTCTCCAGTTTCTTGTCTCACCATACCTGGTTTTACATGACTATTCTTGATGCATTACTTTTTTTTTAATCATTCTTTGCTCACACCACTGTATTGTTTTTCATTATGTCTGTGCTACCTTTCCTCCCTTGATCTGTGAATCAGATATTTCTTATGTGTCTCTTCAAACCCTCTTGGGTCCATTTCTGACTTGCGACACTGTGTGTCAATAGTTTTGTGGTGGCTTCAAGGAGTCTGACCCAAGTGTGGGCCTGTATGTGTATGTTTCATATCCTGCCATGGGTTTTTCTCATGTTGCCATGTGAGATGCTGGTGGAAATTTGCCTGATAGTCATGAATGGGTACAGGAGAAATTGATGCCTATGGGGCCATTCTTTTTTTTTTCTTTTTTCTTTTTCACTTTTTTTTTTTTTGACTTTTTAAATTTTTATTTTAATTCCAGTTAGTTAACATACAGTGTTAGTTTCAGGTGTAAAATGGAGTGATTCAACAATTCCATATATCACCCATTCTCATCAAGACAAGTGAACTCAGGGCACCTGGGTGGCTCAGTCGTTAAGCGTCTTGCCTTCGGCTCAGGTCATGATCCCAGGTCCTGGGATCAAGCCCCACATCGGGCTCCCTGCTCTGCAGGGAGGCCTGCTTCTCCCTCTCCCACTCCCCCCTGCTTGTGTTCCCACTCTCACTGTGTCTCTCTCTGTCAAATAAATAAATAAAATCTTAAAAAAAAAAAGAGACAAGTGCACTCATTCATCTCCATCACCTGTTTGATACATGTTCCCACCTCCTCCTCTCTGGTAACCATCAGTTCGCTATAATTAAGAGTCTATTTCTTGGTTTTCTCTCTCTCTTTCTCTCTTTTTTTTTTTTCTCGTTTGTCTTGTATCTTAAATTCCATATATGACTAAAATCATATGATACTTTCTTTTCTCTGACTGACTTACTTCAGTTAGCATTATACTCTCTAGCTCCATCCATGTCATTGCAAATGGCAAGATTTCATTCTTTATGGCTGAATAATATTCCATTATATATATATACACACACACACGCTATACATATATATACACACTACATATATATACATTACATACATATATATACACATACCACATACATACATATATATACATATACACATACACCACTACATACATACATATATATACACACATATATATACACACACACACCACATACATATATATCTTTTTTGTTTTATTTTTTTAATTTTTTATTATGTTAATCCCCATACATTACATCATTAGTTTTAGATGAAGTGTTCCATGATTCATTGTTTGTGCATAACACCCAGTGCTCCATGCAGAACATGCCCTCTTTAATACCCATCACCAGGCTAACCCATCCCCTCACCCACTCCCCTCTAGAACCCTCAGTTTGTTTCTCAGAGTCCATCGTCTCTCATGGTTCGTCTCCCCCTCTGATTTCCCCCCCTTTTTTATCTACTCATCAGTTGTTGGATGCTTGGGCTGCTTCCATATCTTGGCTATTGTAAATAATGCTGTTATGAACATAGGAGTGCATGTATCCCTTTAAATTAGCATTTTTGTATTCTTTGGGTAAATACCATTCTTGAACAATAGGAGATATAAATAAATGTTTCCTCCTTCACCCTCTGGGTGGATAGTTTTGAGAATATTCTAAAAAGTTCCTGAGAAATTTCCACATAATCAAGCACCAGTTACTAGTCTTGGTATCCAACCCAATAATATATGCTTACATTGGTTTGCCCACCTTCCCTGTTTTGCTCCTGCTGTCCCTTACTTGTGCAGTGTAGGATCAATTCCCAAACAAACTACCTGCATATAAGCCTTAGTCTCAGGCGCCGCTTTTGGTGGACCTAAAACTAAGGCAACCTGGCTGACTTTTGCTCCTCCTTTAAGATGGCTTCTTCATCTTCATCCTGTTAATTCTCTGTCTTCTCAATCATCTTTTTGTTCAGTCTAGGGCTGAGAACTAATTCTTTTTTTTTTTAAAGGTGGTAACCTCCTTTTTAATTTTTTTTTTTATTTTTTAAAGATTTTTATTTATTTATTTGACACAGAGAGACAGAGCGAGAGCGGTAACACAAGCAGGGGGAGTGGGAGAGGGAGAAGCAGACTCCCGGCTTAGTAGGGAGCCTGATGTGGGGCTCCATCCAAGGACCCTGGGGTCATGACCTGAGCCAAAGGCAGACGCTTAACTGACTGAGCCACCCAGGTGCCCCCTGACAACTAATTCTTGTGAGGATATAAATTTAAGGAAAACACAATTTTCTGAGGCTAGAGAAAGCCCTGAAAAATACATGGAATCACATGTCAGAATTTGTACAAATTAAATTACAATATCGTATTAAATAGCCTTATTCTCTGTGAGAATAAGCAAGAGAGGACTTGAGAAGACTGAAGGCTTGAAGAGGAAGGAGAAACTGAGCTAGATCTTCCATGAGGAATGCTATGGAATCCACTAGAACTGAGTGAAATAATCACAAGATAGTGGAAGGCATCCACAGAGGAACAGATGTATAACAGGGAATAATACATGTATATTTTTAATTAGTGGACATATATGGTCCCCTCAATGCCCATCCCGGGTCCTCGGGGTAAAAAGTTTTGTTTCCTGGATCAGCTGTCTACACTCCCTTTTGTTACGTAGAATCAAGGTTATTTGCTGAGAGAGCGAAAACTAAATGCACAACAAAGGAGAATGTGTTGATATTTGTGACAAACAGCTGGTAAGAAAGGAAAAGAGAACCTGGGAGGATATTGTCTCAGATTTGAGGGAGCAGTTGCCATTCATGAAAATCTTGCAGAGATCACTGGGAAGAAAGTTTTCTTCATTAAAAGAAAAGAAAAACAAAAACAACAACCCAACAACTCTGCAGCTGAGACTCAAAGCAGATAGAACAATGAAGAGGAAAGACTACCAGCCTGGGAATCAGCAGTGCAGACAAGAGAAAGAGGTAGTACAATGATGTGGGAGTCTACGAGAGAGTCCTTGAGCACGCCGAGCCTGCCAGTCGGCCAAAACACCACTATGGCGAGCAGTTTATAGATTGCCGCTGTTAAGGCGTTGTTAAGGGACGTCCATGAGTAAAGCAACTTTTAAGTATACAGTACCGTGTCATTAGCTACAGGCACTCTGCTGTATAATAGTTCTCCCAATTACTGAAACCGTGTACCCTCTGATCATTATCTCCCCCACCTCCCCACCTCGCGCAAGCCCTTGGGAGCCACAATCTTACTGTTTCTTTTGGTTTGACTATTTTAGATTCCACAAAGAAGTGAGATCATAGAATAGGTGTCTTTCTATGTCTGACTTATTTCACTTAGTATAATGTCTTTCGGGTCCATCCATGTGACCCCAAATGGCGGGATTTCCTGAGCTTTTAGTATCCTAGCCCCAAATCAGATATATGCATTATGCTTTTTAAATCGAATTTCAATGATATTAACATAGTTAAAGTGAGTACTTAAAATGTGGCAAGATTTGTGCTAAATGCTTTATCAACATTATCTAAACAAATACTTAGTGTAACCACTTAGAGACTGTTATTGGGGATAGAGAGTAAATCTAGACAAGGTAAGTAATTTATCTATGGGCACAATACATATGATAACTCTAGGAATAGATACCCCCGGTCTGCCTGACACGAAGTCCATGGTTGTAACTAGTAGAAAGTATACAAAAAGTCACCAAATGGCCAACTATGATCTAAAATAAGAAAGTCTAGGGAAAGTGAAGGAATACTGTCAAGATAAATACTTCTATATAATTTGACATTATTACTGACAGCATTTAGAAAGCAAACAGATGCATCTGCATTAAAGGGCAGGGGGAGAGTATCAGGTGGCAGGTCTATAAATAGTGATATGTGCCTACTAATTAAGATGGATAGCTGAGTCTCTGGTTATACTTCTATTTTTGTTTATATCATTTTCTCCGTAAGGATTGTTGAATGGCAGTTGTTCTCATGATCAATGCATAACAAATGAAATAAGTTAATATCATTTCTGGTTGAAAAATACCATTCATTTGGATTGAAATGAATGTTTAAAACCATGAAAAGTGTAAAAAGAAACTGAGCATCATTGCAACACTTATCAATAAGATCTGAATCTGTGTCTAAGGGCTGTCATTATACCCTTGAGAAGAGTAGGAAGTGCAAAAGTTAAATTTTTTCCTTAATTCATTCAAAAAACTTTCATGGAAGAGATTCTGAACAAAAAAAATACTACTTTAATTGGTAGATATTAGTATCCTCTTCTTATAAATAAAGAAACAAAGGTTTTCAGACTTTACCTAGCACACCTGTGGTCATACAGCTGGTGGGTGACAGATTTGGCTTTCTCGTCAGGCTTGTCTGGTTCCAGAGTCTGCGCCATATTCCCTAATTAGGCAGATTTCACGTAGTCTTGCGAAAATAAGCAAAACAGCCCCTGGGTGCATCAATGCATTATCCTTCCTCCTCCTCCTAATAACAACCTTTGGGGGAAACCTCATGGATCACAGGCTTGGGCAGAATGTCACATTGTCTGGCAGAACGTCGGCTTAAAAGGTCAATAAGCTTCTCAGTAAAGCATTCTAATCATCCACGGAAAATAAATTGCTCATATTTCTGCTGACTAAACAAAGTGAAGGCTAACTCATTATGTTCATATTTTGGGTACATTTCTCAGGGCCAAAAAGTTACTAGTGTGTAAATCATAGTCCGACCAGCTATTAACGTTTTTCTAAAAAGATAGTTTTAATTATCTTCACCATGAGTGAGAGTTTTAAACACGATGGAAAATCACATACACTTGAACCCAACTGGAGGACATACAGAGAAGTCACCCTAAGGTGATGAGGGTACGAATGAGTTCGACTACAGAGGCAATATCTGAGAATACAGATTGCTGCCATAAACACCTACAGGATGAGTCAGGCTGCAGAAGTTAGAAACGATCAATAATTACTAAGATGCAAGGAAGACAGAACAGGAGGAAATTGAAGGAGAACCCTTAGAATGGATTCTCAGGAAAGAGTCCTCTGACTATAAAAACTGAGTTTTTAGAATAATCTATCTACCACAGGAAGCTGTGAAAGTGCCATCATTTAGGACACCCAGGGATTAGACAGGCTCCCAGAACCACTAAAAGCAAGTGTTAGCAGATACATTAGTGGGTAATGAAGACAGTAGCTTTTCCATTGTTTACTCCCATCAGTACAACTTAGCGGAAGTCTTCTTTGTCCTTAAGTAACATTTCAGATGTTTGTTAAAAGATGCAGATTTTCACCCCGTTGACTCAGTTATGCTTTTTTTGACCTTCGTGTTTCTGTTGGATTTGTTCAGTTCTCATGTATCCTGAAGAGTCACCGGTGTGGAGCTTGTGATTGTGACAAAGAGATTGTTTGTTTTAACATACTCACCAAGGAAAAATTAGAACATACAGACATGCAGTTAAATATCACCGATATCCTAAGTACTCAGGGATGAACATGTTAACATTTCTATGAAGAAACTTCCCAATATTTCAGGTGTGTGTGTGTGTGTTTATATAGGTTTGTGTTCATAGAGATTATTATTATACTATATAGACTCTTCTGCAATTTCTTTACTAATTAAACATAATGTAATCATCCTCCATGAAATTAAATAATCTTCTAAGCATTATAATACAGATTGCATCCACAGTATTGATTTATAACTATTAATTATTCTCCATTGCGGGACCCTGGGTTGTTTCTGATTTCTTACTATTATATAAAATGTGATGCTGTCTACTCTCATACATCAATTTTTATCAAAGCTTTAATCATTTCTTTAAGAGGAATTCTTGAATCGCTGAGGTAAAGGGTTTGCACGTTTAACTAATTATTTATTTATTTATTATTTTTTTTTTTAAAGATTTTATTTATTTATTTGAGAGAGAGAGAGAGAATGAAAGACAGCATGAGGGGGGGAGGGTCAGAGGGAGAAGCAGACTCCCCGCCTAGCAGGGAGCCCGATGCGGGACTCGATCCTGGGAGTCCAGGATCATGACCTGAGCCGAAGGCAGTCGCTTAACTGACTGAGCCACCCAGGCGCCCCAAAGGGTTTGCACGTTTAACTAATTATTTAGGTACCCTTCAGTTCGAATGGAGTTTTTGGGAGGGTAGAATGCAGGCTCTGGCGTCAGTCTGCTTGTGTGACCACAGGCTGATTCCATGTGGATGAGTTTCCTTATCTGTACAACGGGATTCATAAAACTACTTCACATGATGACTGTGAAGATTTGATAGATAAAATAGGCAAAATAATCATTAGAGTGCTTGCCAGAGAGGAAACTCTTAGAAGTGTTTAGTATTGTTATTCTCATGATTATTTCCAATTAACATTTCCATCAAAAGCTATTTTCCCTTACCCTAGATGACAATATTATCACAAATATATTTGCAAATTTAATAAATAATGTTATATTATTGTTTTAATTTTCCTTTCTTTGATTAATAATAGGTAGGGTATTCACCATATGTGTATTGGTCATTTGTATTCTTTCCTTTGTGCCTTGCTTGGTCATAGGACTTTTTTTGGCCTATTTTGCTGCTGCAGTTTCTAATTTACTTACTGATTTGTATAAGAGCTGCTTCTTTCCTGTCTAATAGGACAACAACCTCTTGCATGCTTTTAGGCAAAATGTGTATGACATTAAACAATTTCCAAAACAAAAACAGCTATACATTTCCTCCCACATTTTCCGGAGTACTATTCTTAGGATGTGAATCTAGTGGGACATTTTTTACACTTTTATATACCATTCCCCAAAGATGTGGTTTTCAACCTTTTAAATTCTCATTTCAATTCTAATGTCTTACATTTCTTTGACTTAATGAGTTCTTTTTAATAACTTATCTGTTTTGACTTCAGTCTAACTCCGAAATATTGATATTTTTTGGCCTTCTATAAAAAAAGGCAATTTTCCAATTTTTATATAAAAAAGCTTCATGCTATTAACATGCCTTTACTTCTCTGGGCTAAATAATGCCAAATGTTTTGCTTTTTCCTCCTTAAACTAATTTTCCAAATCTTTAATGACACATAATGTAGCATATCATTTACAGACATAATCTTTAGAATCAGACATATACTCAAATTCTTACTCAGTTCGGTAAATTTGGACAAATCCGTATGTCTGAGCCTCATTTTTCTTACATGTAAAATGGAAAAAAATAACATCCATCTCAAAGAAGCAGTATGAAGGTTAAATAAGATAAAGCATGTGGCAGTTTAGGTACTTAATAAATGGCAGTTATAGTTTAACACTGAATTATTATCATTGTTTTCCAATGAACCTTCCTCCAGTTATATGGTTATATAAATTATTCCTATCTTAGCTAATAGCAACAGCAGTCATTCACCTAGTTTTAAAATTAGAAATATTGCAGCCACGCTCAGATCCTTCTGCTCTTGCATTCCTTACATCTAATATCTTGTCAAGTCCTGCCAAGATAGCACCTAACTTGGCTTCACCTCCATCTACTCTGTCCCATCTCCAATGCCGGTGCCTCCATCCAGAACCCTCATCATGTCTTCTCTGGACCTCTATGAGGATAGGCACCCTCAAAGTCTATCTTTAAACTCTTGCTCACGGACTATTTCTAAATCATAAATTTAAGTTTGGCACTGGTCAACTACAATACTTTCCCATTTCTTAGAAGGAAAAGTTGAAATTACTGAGTATGGAATTTGAAGTCTTTAACAGGATGACCTCAATCTATTCATGTGGTTTTATCCTCAGCCTATTTCCCTACATCAATGACCCTTTTAAATTATTTTGCAATGTAATCACAAACATTTTTGCTATTTCCAGTATATTCTGTGCACACTTATAGATTAGGGCCTTTGCTCAAAAAAAAAAAAAAATCCTACCTAAAACAGAAAATATTCTTTAATTCATTCAAGATTAATGGAAGGGAAATTAACATTTACTGAGCATCAAACAAATGCCAGGCACATTTAAAAGTTAAAATAATCCTGTGAAGTAACTATTACTAGTACCATGTTATAAGGGATACAACTAAGTATTTTGCCCAATTTCACACATGTAAGCAGCAGAGCTGGGATTCCATATTCTTTCCACTTTCCCAAAATATTAATTAGGCATCTACTCTGTGTCCTGTAATGGAATACTGTGGACATAAAGATGAATTAAAAGCAGATGCCTACTCAAGGAGATCACGGTCTAGTGGAACAAAGCTCAGAAATGTCTTATTTATGAGGACGTCCATGTTTCCACCAGCTGTGTTGGTGGCATAACCACATTCCGCAGTTTGATAATCCATGGCTGCTCCATTTTCTGCCACGACTTTTCTCTCTAGGTCCTTATCTGGTTGTGCACTTTCAGGAAAGGTAAGAACCTTAATTTACGTAATAAATTAGCATCTTTACTGCTTTGAACAGCTTAAGAAAAGGCTTGAAAAAAAAGTAGAGGATTGAAATGAATGGCCAAATAGGACTTTAGTCTTGCTCTAACTTTCTTTATATATGTATGTATCATCATGGAGAGTTCATTGAGTGGCTGCTATTTTCTGTTCTACACATGGGAAATTTGATGTAGATAAAAGGCAGACTAAGCAGGAGGAAGAACAGAGATGGGAATTCGAATTGCTTGGATACTTGGTCTGTTGCTTTTCTTTCAAACTACATTGTGTCACCCTGTCATAAAATTATAAAGCCAGGGCGCCTGGGTGGCTCAGTCGGTTAAGCGACTGCCTTCGGCTCAGGTCATGATCCTGGAGTCCCTGGATCGAGTCCCGCATCGGGCTCCCTGCTCGGCAGGGAGCCTGCTTCTGCCTCTGACCCTCCCCCCTCTCATGTGCTCTCTCTCTCTCATTCTCTCTGTCTCAAATAAATAAATAAATAAATAATCTTAAAAAAAAATTATAAAGCCAATGTCAGTGGTAGACAGATAGATGAACAGATAGATTTTTCTTATGATTGAAAAAAACCAAAGTGTTAAAAAAAATTCCCATATGCTCAACTGCAAAGATTGCTCCTACTAAGCCTTATAAAATGTAAAATTTGAGAGGGAGAGAGAGACCTCCACGGGGTCCCGAGCCCACTGGTCGGAAACTACTAGCATAGCAGAAGGAAAACAGAAGACCAAGTTTTAACTAGCTCTCTGATATGCCTGCATCATTTGGGTATTATCATTGGTTTTCTCATCTTAAAAGATAATAGTAACAACTTGCTCATCTCACAAAACCATTAGAATAAAATAGATAAAGCATATAAAATTTTTAAAATCAATGAAGCACTATCAGAGTTTCTGGTATCATTATTATAGTACTACTTTTATAACCAGAGTTCTATGGATTATGGAATTAAATATCAGAATGAGAATTTAGAACTGAAAAGAACGCTACTACTACTTTCTCATTCTATAAATTAGGACACTGAGGTTCAGAATAGCTAAATGACTGCCTAATGTCATATAGGTATTGCTTAAAATGCCACATATGCACATGTTCTATTTAGTTATAAACACTGCTGGTTTTTTAACCCAACCAATCTTATTAATGTCTGCACCTTAATCAAGAAAAGTGGACACTGTTGAGGATAGGGACATGGGTATCATCATATATAGGTACTGGTGTGCATTTTATAAGATGCCTTGAATCAACAGTATATACATTATCTACATATCAGAATCTCTGCCCTTAAATAAAATGCATTGATCAAAGATATATTACAGTAGTAAATGGGTTTGTAAAGATAGAGACATAAATTTAGGTGTCTAGATTAAGGTATATAACTAGACCCATTAAGCCTTTTTCATATACCAAGAAAGAGGAGCACAGACAGCTTAAGTAATTTTCCTAGAATAAATCACACAGATAATAGATGACAGAGTCAGGACTTGAGGCTGAATTTTACTAACTCCAAAGACCTTTTTGTCCCTATAATACATAGTACTATATGTTAATGTAATATTACATAGTAGTTTCTGTATAATATTAAATAATTGCAGTTAATTAACAGGCAGTTTGGAGAACATTCTACTGGAACTTAAGTAGGAGAAATTACTTATAACTTGAAGAAAGATGGGCAATTTCAGTCACTCTAAGGATGAGTAGGACATGGTGAGATGGCCAGAGAATGCAAGGACAATCAAGTAAGTAAAAATTTCAGGGGCAAAGGCATGATGCCCGAAAGATCAAGACATTCTTAGAGGTAGAATGGTCCGTGTGGGTACAGTGGAAGTGGGTAAGCTTAAAAGATCTATGGGGTTATTTCTGACCTCATAATCTTAGTGCCTAATAGATTGACTGATAGAACCAAATTGATGAATAAATGAGTGAATGGATGTGATCGAGAGAAGGAAAAGAAGAGCTTCATTATAAAAAGTCTTGAATTCCATGCTAAAGATTTCAGAAATCATCTTTATATTTTGATGGCCAATTGAAATATTTTAAGCAGATGTGTGACAAGGTTAGATTTGTATTCTAAAAAAATCCCTCAGGTTGCAGAGAATAAGATGGTCTGGGAGGATTAGAGATATAGACAACATATAAAAAATTTTTGTTAATGAACTAGAAAAAGAGATAAGGAAAACCTGCTAGATGCTTGATGATGTCTTTAAACAATTCTCAGAGAGAAGGGCTATGGAGAAGGACGAATAATGTGGCAAGTTTGGGTTCTATTGAATTACAAGTGCTTATAATATATTCAGGTATATTCTAAAAAATGAGTACCTATAACTTAAAGTTGCCAGCATTTATTATTTAAAGCCTAAAGCAGAAAAATAGAGAAAATATAATTCAATAGGGATATTAAGAAGATGATAATAGAGGAAAGTGAGAAAGAACGTTCAAAGAAGAAAAAGGAATAGAAGAGAGTAACATCCTGGAAGCCAAGAGAGTTTACAGACAGAAGGGGTGATCAACAGTTCCAGAGCCTTCAGAGAGGCTAAGAAAGGAACATCGATAAGAAGTCACTAGATTTAGCCACTAAAATATTGTTCTAAAATTTAGAGAAGGCAGTTACTTTTAAAACATTTATTAAATTTTTATTTTAATTCCAGTTAGTTAACATACAGTGTTATATTAGTTCAGGTGTACAATACAGTGATTCAACATTTCCATACATCACCTGATGCTCATCACAACAAATGCACTCCTTAATCCCCATCACCTATTTCACCCATCCCCCCACCTGCCTCCCTTCTGGTAACCATCAGCTTGTTCTCTATAGTTAAGAGTCTGTTTCTTGGTTTGCCTCTCTCTCTCTTTTTTTTTTTTTTGCTTGTTTGTTTTGTTTCTTAAATTCCACATATGAGTGAAATCATACGGTATTTGTCTTGATCTGACTGACTTATTTCACTTAGCATAATACTCTCTAGCTCCACCCATGTCACTGCAAATGGTAAGATTTCATTCTTTTTGATGGCTGAGTAATATTCTATTGCATATATATACACCACATCATTTTTTAAAAGATTAATTTGTTTATTTTAGAGAGAGAGGGAGCACAACCAGGGGGAGAGGTGCAGGGAGAGGGAGAGAGAGAATCTCCAGCAGACTCCCTGCTGAGCACAGAGCCCGACGGGGAGCTCGATCCCAGGACCCTGAGATCATGACCTGAGCTGAAATCAGTAGTCAGCCGCTTAACCAACTGAGCCACCCAGGTGCCTCTACACCACATCTTCTTTATCCATTCACCTATCAATGGACACTTTGGCTGCTTCCATAATTTGGCTATTGTAAATAATGCTGCTACAAAGCAATTTTGAAAGAAGAACCAAAGAAAAAGAAGAACAATTTCAGAATTCAAGTTATACTACAAAGCTGTAGTAATCAAAACAGTATGGTACTGAGGTGTCTGGGTGGCTCAGTTGTTAAGTGTCTGCCTTTGGCTCAGGTCATGGTCCCAGGGTCCTGGGATTGAGCCCCACATCCGGCTCCCTACTCCGTGGGAAGCCTGCTTCTCCCTCTCCCACTCCCCCTGCTTGTGTTCCCCCTCTCACTGTATCTCTCTCTGTCAAATAAATAAAATCTTTAAAAAAAAAAAAGTATGGTACTGGTACAAAAATAGACACATAGATCAATGGAACAGAATAGAAAATTCAGAGAAGGCAGTTACATTTGAGTGATGATATTTTTTTTTAAAACATGGACAAAACTTAATAAGCTCTTATATTCTCAGGACCGGGGGAGGGGTGCTGTTTGTGATCATGTATCTGATGTTAAGTGCCCTAAATATTTCTCTATCAGGATCGAATTCCAAGATTATATTATAAATTATACAGCCTACATGTCCACTTTAATTTATAATTACTGGTGATATATTATATTTACAGGCATCAAAGTTGGCTGGTTCAGATGCCTGCATCATCAAGAATGGAAATTTAACCTATTTATGGCTAAAATTTCCTTGACTTTGAAAAAGACTTACTCTACCACTAGCAGTCTTCTAGTCCTCAAGCAGCAGTGCTCCCTCAATTGTACTTCAAAATACTGTAGTCAGAAGAGACAAAGATCAATTTGACTAAATGGAAGGACAATTTTCGTATTGTTTGGAACTAGATGGAGAATGTACCCAAAATTTTGGGAAAAATATAATGATCCAAGGGCAAGATCAATTTTATATTAAGACTATAGAAGAACATTTAAAAACTCAGCATTTAAATGCCTATTCTCCTTGGTAGAAGGTACTTCTGTTCCTTACTTTCCATACCCTCATTAGGCGTGGTCCTAACCTCACATAATGTGAGCCTATGTTGTTGTGGATCTGAATTTTAAAAAACTCTAACAATTCAAATGCTAAAGAGTTTGAGATTTGCTTATAAGATAATTTTTCATAGATATACTTATTCATATCCACATACTTACCCATATATTTATAATATGTTGAAATATTCCATTTAAAAGGGAAATTTAGGTAAAAGAACTAACTATTGAGATCCATACTATTCAGAACTACTGAGTTAGTAGACTAACAGTTCATCTCCCTGGGAAATGGAACATAAAACAGTTGAGTATAGTCCATAAACTAGGTAATTATAAATTCAGTTGAATTAATGAAGTTATGAATAGACTTTATTCATTTTCCGCTAAAAACTGCTGCTTTATACTTTATTGTGTTTACTTCACCATTAGAAAAAGTAGAGCATTCAAGGGCTTTTTCATAACAGAATTTAAGATTTCCAACTGTATGCTTTGAAGAATAGACTATAGCAGTCAAAACACATATTACTGCTTCTACAACGCTTAATATTTTAAGGAATTTTTATTTAATATGTTTAAAGTATTTTATTACTACAAACTAACAAGCAATGTCTTTAGAGTCCATAATTATGTAGAAGGTAAAATATTTTTTTTCTTTTGTAGCTTTTTAAAAAAATGAAATTTGAAATGGAATGCGTTAAGAGGGCTCACAGCTTATTGTCCAGATATGGCCTATCATATCTTATTACTGTACCTAAGAATAATGCTTAACTTTATCCTTTTAAAAATTTCTTTGCACCACAAATTTGTGCTCCTTTTAAAAATTTGAGTGTTTATATTTTAGTCATGGCACAGTTTGTGGGAAATCTTTGATGGGAACTGTGAAAGCTTGTTGAAAGTCACGGTTTAAGATTAATATAAGCACCTACAAAAAATACAGACAATTCATAGTGGTTCCTATATTTGTTCCTATAAAATAAAAGTGATATCAAGACACAGTATACTCTAAATATCTTTTTTTGACAAGTGAGGTTTACTTTTAATTATCTCTGATATCCTTGAGATAAGTACATGTCACAAATAACTTGGTAAAAATAATGAGGTCTTGGTTGCATGAGACCTCATTCTAGCTATGTGTAAATGAAATCTTCCTACTGGGATTATTATAGTACTACACTACTGTAACTTATCTGAAATATTTAACATCAAATATGAATGCTAATATTAATATCTAAGTTTACTCTAAGAAGTATCATATTTATGGATTTATTGAAACAAAACCCAGTCACACATTATAGTTCATTTTTTTTTTGCTTCTTTTGTTTTGTTTTGTTTTTACTTTTGTTGACAACTATCAGTTACTACAAAAACAAGTTTCATGCAAGTTTGGGGCTTTATTCCCATGGATAATGCCAGAGAATAAGTTCTATAAATATATTTATACTTCACAGAGTCATTGCCATGTAGGAAGTGCCTATATGACAGTAAACATGCAACAAGTGAAATCTGGCTTTCATTCAATTCCCAAGATTTCTCACTCCCAGAATAATCAATTTTTGGAAACCTGAAAAATGTATGTAAATATTTCCATTTTTTTTTTCTGGAGTATTTTACATTGTTACTCTATGCTTTTCTAAAAGCTTCAAGTAATTATCAGCACACTTGATGAAGGGTATGTAAGAATATATCCAGCATAATAGCTGCTAGAAAACTGACCGGAAAGAGTGGTGTAATCTGTGGGTTGTCCAAACCCTTGGGACACACAGAAAACTTTATGTGGCATCTTTAATGATAGGTAACCATCATATACAAGGACAGTTTATTTCTATTCTTAAACCACAGCAAAAATGCAATGGCTCGTTCCACATGGACTTCAATCTTTTTTTCTAAGTATAAAGTATATAAACCCAGAATTTTATTTACTTATTTATCTATTTATTTATTTATTTTAAGATTTTATTTATTTATTTATTTGTGAGAGAGAGAGGGAGAGAGAGAGCACAAACAGGGTGAGGGTCAGAGTGAGAAGCAGGGAGCCAAATGTGGGACCCGATCCTGGGACTCTGGGATCATGACCTGAGCTGAAGGCAGATGCTTAATGACTGATTCACCCAGGTGCCCCTAAACCCAGAATTTTAGAGAGTAAAAGGGATCATAGATTATATGTAGACTAGTGGTTCTCAGATATTTGGGTTACAAAGATTAAAATTTTAAAAGAAATATAGAAAAAGCACTGAGGTGGAAGAGAATAAAAACTGGTCCGTTTTTCATGGAATGCAACACTTTTAAGCGGAGATGAATGAATAAAAGAAAGTATACATGCAATGGAATACTATTTAGCCTTTAAGAAGACAAAAATATTCTGCAATATGTGCCGTGTTGTATTACCCTTGAGGATGCTATGCTAAGTGAAACGAGGCAGTAACAGGAAGGCAAATACTGTATGATTTCACTTATATGAGATATCTAAAATGGTCAAATTCATAGAATTGAAGAGTGGAATAGTGGTTGCCAGGGGCTGAAGGAAGTGGGAAATGGGGAGTCACTAATCAATGAGCACCAACTTTCAGTTAAGGAAGATGAATAGGCTCTAGAGATCTGCTGTACAACCTTATGCCTGCAGTCAACAATAATGTACTGTACACATAAACATTTGTTAAGAGGCGGATCTCATGTTATCTGTTCTTAATAAAATAAAGGTAAAAAGAAAGTACCATTATTATAACTTATTCAAAAAATTTAACCCCAAATGCTAATATTAATACTAATAATACAAATGGAATAAAGGACAACCTGATAGATACATTTTAATTTTCTAAAAATCTCATGAAATGCAATAGTGGATTGTCACTCCTGTTCGTGAGGTAATCTTTATTTTTTTTAAAGACTTTATTTCTTTGACACAGAGAGATAGAGGCAGCGAGAGAGGGAACACAAGCAGGGGGAGTGAGAGAGGGAGAAGCAGACTCCCCCCTGAGCAAGGAACCCGACGCAGGGTTTGATCCCAGGTCCCTGGGATCATGACCTGAGCCAAAGGCAGACACTTAATGACTGAGCCACCCAGGCGCCCCTGAGGTAATCTTTAACATGCCCTGTTAAAGGCATCTGTGGGTTGTCCAAACAACAGAGGCACACTCTGCCCTGCCTTCTCAACCAGCCCCATCTCTCACTCCCCTTGCTTTTTGCCCTCCAATTTCCCAGACTTTCTTTTGGTTCCTTCAGAGCAGTGGTCTACAAAGTGAGATAAACAAAGGCACCGGGGGTCACAAGATAATATTACATTGAGGTGATGGTGAAAATATTAGGATTTATTTTGACATTTATCTACAAAACTGTTAAAGTAGACTTCACTGACATTTTCGGTAAGAATTACAGCCTTGATACCTCGGTCGGTCAGAGGGTGCCCCGTTACAAAGTGGAGGAGCTCTCTGGGGAAGTGGGGTGCTTGCAAGCCTGCACTGCTAGATGGCTTCAATCTTACTCTTCTGTCCATTTCTAGAATATTTTAAAGCACTGCAGTTGATGCAATACAAGATTTCTTTAAAAAAATAGGTTTACCCTTTTAGTAAGGTTTTACTGAGGTTGGTTTTTAAAAACATTGCTTTTTATAATAGAGTGTTTATAGATCTTTGGAAATAAGATGGACAGTGACTATCAAAATCTTTTGTGATATCCAAAGTTTGCTAGTTAACACATGGCGAAATTCTTAGAAGAATTATTCTACATAAAGATGAATTCCTGTTTTCCTTTTCAAAAAAATGTGCTCATTTCTGTCAAATGGTTCTCTTCAATTTCAAGCCTACTAATCATTTTTTAAAACTAAAATTGCCTAGCCTATTTGAAGTAACTTTGATGTTTTAATGAGTGAAACGGCTAATAATGCTCTCTTTTAAGGAAACTCTTGTTATGGATAGAGCTCTTTTGAAGACAGATATTTGGAAGTGTTTCCATCATTATTATATAGATGCTGGAAGTTATGTGATTGTACCAACCATAAATGTTCTCATCTCTGCACACTTTATGTCTTTGGAGGCAAAATTTTCTAATCCCTTAGAATTTTTTAAATACAGAATTTCTGTGGATTTTAGATTTATTTGTTAAAAATTGAATATTCAACACACTCTGATCAGTTTTCTAGACAGCTGACTGATGCCAGGAAATCACAAATTGCTAGGCAATTTTTAATAAAAATTTTTGCTTCCTGGGCAAATGGATTGTAAAATCAAATTCGTAATTTTGTAAGTTTGACTAATCATGTAATTTTCCTATTTAGATATGCTCCTTTGTGGACTATTATGTTTTAAAGCTATAATAGCCATTAAAATTAGTCATCAAAATAAACTGGCCATAGGAAGACTTTTAATCACTGTATCACAAAGTACTGACCAAGATTTTCAAAAATAAAAATGTATAATCTATTTACCACAGAGCTCTTTTTTGTTGTTAGAATGGAAAGGTTTCTGTACCCTTCATGTAATATTGAAACATTTATATTTTTGTTATTTTTGTATTATACACACCATATAAATACAATAGTACGTGTATCCCACTCATGGATAAAGAAACAAAAAAACAGTGTGGTCAAATTTTTTAACCGTGTGTTCTACATAATCAAAATAAAATTGGGAGACCCCTGCTTTCATCAGTTGTGCTTCCTGCCTCTTCAGGACGTTACTCATGCCTTGTCACTTGCCTGAAAAGTTTGCAGCCTCCTCCTTTAATCTCTCATGATCATTACTTACCTCCTGTTCATCCATATCTCAGCTTAAATGATGCTTTCTTAGAGAAGCTTTATCTGATCTCCTTCAGAAAAGTTAATTATTGTACTCTCCTGTGGCTCTTTATACTTTATCTTCATAGTACTTACACACAGTGTGTAATTTTGTATGCATTTCTGTGATTATTTGTTTAATGTTTCTGCCCCCACCCCGCTCCCCAAAACGCCATGCTCTCAGCGACAGGAAAACAGAGTCCCTGCATCCCTAGTACCTAGCAGCCTCAGACATGTAGTAGATATTCAGTGAACATTCCAGTCATATGCGAATGAATGAATTGTCCTTACAAACTTTATTATGAAGAGCAATTCAAGGACCAGTGTTTGGCAGTCATAAGTTGGATTAACCTTTTCATTTGTACAGATAACACAACTGAATCCCAAAGAAATGAAATTATGCCTGTTATATTAAATTATTATGCCTACACTTCAGAGACAAGAAATTAGGCCTCCTCATTCCCAGCCCAGAGATATTAATACTCTCATGTTGTATCGGTTTTTATACCACATTGATTTCTTGGGATCTGTTCTTTCCCTCTGAGTCAGTTATCAACTTCTCCATTTAAGAAATTATGTTTCATCCAGGGTTTTCTGTGTCATGAACTTTATACAATTCTGAGGATCCTCATTAAGCAAAATAAAATAAAAACAAAACTGGACACAAAACTGAGTTGGTACAATGCGTGGTTGAATATACTGGCTGTAATTGGATTTTTTTTTTTTAGTTGCTACACCATGGTGGCTATAAATAAATTAACTAATTACAAAGAAGTAACTGAGAATCATGGATACTATACTTCTAAAATAAAACATGGGCAACTCAACCTCCCTCTAGCTAGGTCCCAATAATAAGGCTACTCCAAAGCTGATTGATTCGACAGGAAGGAGCCAGGTTGCAGTGAAAGTTGGAGAGGAAAGATACAGTGATATTAACTAACTTGGTTACAATGACTTAATTTTGCAAATTTTTCAAGACATATAATTCTATGAACATAGTGTTTGAGCCCATCCCAGAGCCCTGGAAGGGGACAGTAGAAATGAAGCACTTTTAAAATTAAGCTCCATTAGCTTTGGGGGTGCCTGGGTGGCTCAGTCGGTTAAGCATCTGCCTTTGGCTCAGGTCATGATCTCAGGGTCCTGGGATCGAGCCCCACATTGGGGTCCCTGCTCAGCAGGGAGTCTGCTTCTCCCTCTGCCTGCTGCTCCCCCGCTTGTGCTCTGTCTCTCTGTCAAATAAATAAAATCTTTAAAAATAAAATAAAATTAAATTAAAAAGCTCCATTAGCTTTATAATAAACACTCCTCTGCTGATATATTTTGTGTAAGAGCTGTTGAAGTTTGCTCTCCTTGACCTGCTCCATTTGTTCCTACTCTGTATTGTGTATGCTCAGCAAATTGAATTTATCAAATTGCCAAGTTCCTAACACCATCCTAGTAGCTGGTCCACTATTTTTCCCAGCCTCCTATTGATTTATTTATTTTGGTTTCTCTCCTTTGGGATTTTATTCACTTCTGGAGATAGAAAAACCATGTCCTGAATTTGAACATTTAAAAGCTTCTCTGGAGAGCCTTTTCACCTCTGAGTCAAGTTCAAAACATTTATTCCTCTAACAGCATAAAATGGCACACTAGGGTATAACTCCTAGTGCTCAAATGCTACATATATGTATACTCAAGGTGTAACATTTAATCTTCTAAATTGTGTACATTCTCTTTCATGGGGAAGGAAGTTATAAGTTAGCTACAGCCAAAAGATCAACCTGATTGCCCTACAGTCAGCAGGTGTCCCTCTACTCTATAACGTTCTTCAGATTCCTGCTTTCATATGTTCACTCAACCTATTTCTCTACCCACCTCTGTGTCTTGCATCTCTGCCTATTGCACTTGGATCATTTTCTATGAATCTTTGACTTCCCCTATATTCACTTCAATAAAGTAGACAGAGAACATCAGCTTTGGAAATAAATATACATTTAGTATTTATTAATTCCTCTTTAAAATATATATATATATATTTGTATATTCAGCTCTCTGACTCTGACTGTAAACTCAATACACACAAAAGCTATTTCCTTTCCTCTTTCTGTTCTTCATATTGTCTAGTACAATGGCTTGGAAGTATGCAGCATTAAATAGATTTATGTAAATTCAAACTAATTTGGACTGTCATTATGTTGATTACTTATCAGAATTTGAAAGGATAGCATTTTAGTACTAAAAGAAAAAGTTGTTAAAGCTCCCTATTAAAGAACTGTTCTTTGCCTGGTAAATCCTCCCTTGGCGTCCATGTCCAACCATTTAACTCAATGATCACATATCCTTATTTTATCTTTTGGAGATTTAACTGCTAAAATATATCCTTATACATGCATTCCATTTTTGAAAAAAAATCCCACAGGTTATCTCTGGCAGGATGGGTAAATTTCATAAAACTTAGGAATCTACCACAGAGGGTCTTCTCTGTGAAGCATTGTCATCTTGTTTGCCAACTCTGAAAGACTTTTCTTTCAAGGGCTGAGAATAATTGAAATTACAACTATACTCCCCAACCAAGAAACCAGACAGATCTATGTCACCTAAATTAGAATATACTGGGTGTTATATGCAAGTGATGTATCACTGAATTCTACTCCTGAAATCAATATTACACTATTTGTCAACTAACTAGAATTTATTTAAAAGATTTTATTTATTTATTTATTTATTTATTTATTTATTTATTTATTTGAGAGAGAGAGGGAAAGAGAGAGAGTGCATGAGCAAAGAGAGGAGCAGAGGGAGAGGGACCAGCAGACTCCATGCTGAGTGTGGAGCCCAATGTGGGGCTCGACTCCATGACCCTGAGATCATGACCTGAGCCAAAATCAAGTCAGAGGCCCAACCAATTGAGGCACCCAGGTGCCCCCAGTTAACTATAATTTAATAAAAATTTGAAAAAATAGAAAAAGAATATACATTGAGACTTTTAGGTTACCATGATAGAGTAATATCACCCAATTATCTTCCTCCTTCATCCCAAATTTCCACAAAAATTAAGGAAAATAAAGGCAAAAAGGAATAAATCTATAAAAGTGGTAAGTACTAGCAAAGAATGCCAAGGGTGGATTAGAAATTCTAAGGAAATTATTTAAAACGTAATAGAAATGAAACTGTCTGAATGAAGAAAAATCATTCAAAGATCTAATAACACAAACAGATATGAAAATTCAAGCACCAGCTTCTCAAGTTCAGGCACTAAATTTCTTTCCCTTCATGGACACTCTTGTAGAGAGAATTTACTATTTACCATGTTTTGAGCTAAGTTTCAGGAACAATGATAGCAGTTGATCTTGTGAGTGTTATCAGAGTAATTAATTGAAAGACTTTATTTTATCTTTACAGTGTCCTTATGAATTTGATGTTGTATTACCATTTTAGAACTGAAAAAAAAAATAAGGTTTAGAGCTTACCCAACATTATAATTTAAGTAAATGGTAAAGCTTTCATCTGAATTCAGGTTTACTTGGCTCCAAAGTACTTAGAGTACTTGAAGTAACCACATGTAACTGATTCTTCTTTGGACAGAGCTAGCTGTATCTTATATTCTGTGACTGTCCCAGTACTCACTCATGATAGATTCATTATGCATTATGAATTCATGTTGAGAGTTTTAAAAATCTTAATGAAAGAATGAGACCCCCAAAACCACTTCTTTTGTTTAACTCAAGAATGATGATAGTTAACTTCTGCAATTATGAAAGTTAATTACTAAAAAAAAAACCCAAAACAAAAAATATGATAACCTTTGTCCAGTAGGGTGTTTTTCCCTTCTCCATTCAGAAAATGTCAATGGACTATGTGTGAAGTAATCAGGACATTAATCCAACAATTTCACAAGTAGCTGATGGACTAGTAATGGGCAAAAGAACGATTTCTAAGGTAAAGTAAGAACAAAAGTGTAGAATTTGATGTGCCATTTGGAGCTGGCCAAATGGAATCATTGAAAATGTTCTGAACTAGAAAATGAGAGGTTTATCCACTATCTCAATCCCCAGATGCTTCACTAGGTTTTGGTTTAGATCCTGAAGGGAGACTTTCCTGAGGAATATACATCACATACTTAGGGGTAAAAATAAAGGCTGTGCAAAGTCTCAGGCCAGTGGATTTAGGAGAGAATTGATATGCGTAATTCCTGTGAAATGAATTAACAGTAGTTGATGGCATCCTGTCCCTCTTCACACACACACATACACACTCAGGCACATACGCATGCACGCACCACACATTGGTCCTAAGAGTCCCAGCAAGAGCAACCTTGAGCTGCTTTTGTAGGGACAGAAAGAGAAAGATTAAATTATATTTCCAATCATAGCCAATCTTTTAATGTGAGTGTTCTTAATGTATCTGTCACACACAGATTCTAGAAAAATATATTATCCTATTTTGTTATTCAGTATTCATTGACTATTCACTATTTCAGTTTCAAATTGCTTTGTGCAGTTTAAGAAGAGTCCAGTTTGGGTAGAAAATATGGAAAATTTGTGTTATTTCTCACCCTAGTTGTTCCTTAGTGGGCCTGACAGATTTACATTCACCATTGTTGGGGCCACCCCTCAAATCACCCCCTTTCCAATTCCTTCTTTCTTCCCAGACTGCCCTAGCCATCTTGGTCTGGAATCTGCCTCCTACCCTCTAAGGCTTTTGAGACTGTCAATCATTTATGTTATGTTAGGTGCTTGTTTTGTTTCATTTCTTATTTTTGAATGTTTCTCAGTAGAGTTTAGAATCTCCATGAATGGAGGAGGATGATAAAAGACCAGTTTGGTTATAGGGTCAAATATCCCCAAAGCAATGAGAGTTTCATACTGTTTGATGGCATTTGTTGGCATGGTTTATGCATTGTTACACTAAAAAAAATCACTCTATCCTACCTACTTTTAATTTATTACAAAAACTTGCACCTATTATTATAACATGGGTGAACCTGGATTATGGAAAAAACCATCTTCATTTTCAATCATCATAGACAGGTACTCCTGTCCCCATGCAAATCCCCTGCAAATGCAGAAAAAGGAGAGAGCAAGTGAGGGACTCTTTTTTCTTCCATATATATGATCATTTGATTTTTTATTTTCTGTCTTATGAGGACATCTTCAGGAACAGTTACTATTCAAGAAGAGTACTGTATAATATTAAGGAGAAATTGATTCCACATGTGTTGGAGGGCTCATATTGTTACATGTGGGGGGTTGCTTTATTATTTAACATGAACCAAGAGGGATACATTTTCTTCCGATGTTCTGAAATATGATCACTAGAGTACAACTTCATATTTTGTGTAGAGTTTTATGCTAACACAGTCTTCTTGTAGAGTAATCCTTTATTATGCTATTGAGTATAAGTCCAACTCATCTATAATGATTTCTTTTTTGCCAGCTCAATTTTCTAGTTATTACTGATTGCCCACATTTTGTACATATTGCTCATAACAAAGAATGCTTGGCCAGATAATTATTGTGCTAGATGCTGGTAAATGTGGCCACACAATTAGCTTCAAAGAAAGTTAGTGTAATATCCCACCTCAATTCATCATGAACCCTATTGGATTCCCTATGGAAACATAAAGGGTCAGACTCAGCAGGTGTAAGAATAATTCTAACACTGTAATTGCTTTTCTATTAGTTGTCATCACTGTAGAAAGGTGGTTAAGAATTAAGAGTGTTCTTTGTCAAAATGATTAGGCTATTAACTGTACAATCTCCTTTTGGAGCTTGTTTTTATGATTATCTGATAATTCAACTCTTTTTTTTCTATTTCTGGGGACATTTAATTCTATACACTGAGCAGGTGAAGTAATTTCAAACTTCAATTCAATTAATTAAAAATAAAAAGGTTGGTTGATTTTTTTCTTTGCTTTTCAGATGCATTGGGGAATAATGAATTTCTCCATAAAAAGAAATCATGTTTTCCAGTAATCACTGTATTTTTAATTTTCTTAAACATTGTAGTATTAATCATATTGTTTTTCTTGTCATAAGTCAATGATCTTCAAAAATAAATGAATATTAAAATCTCTGAATGCAGTATTCCCAGGAGACACCACACTATTTTAAAAGCAACTAGTATCTAAAAAGCATATCTGGTTTGAAAAATTGAAGGTGACTAAATTTCTATTTTAATTGTCAGTTTCTTATTAATAATAATTTGTTAAATTACATTTAGTTCCTCTATTCAGACAAAATACTACTTTATATATTTTGGTCTTTTTTTTTTTTTTACATTATTTCAACATTGGAATGAGTTCCACTTAAGAGAAAGTCTATTATCTGTATAAATGGAAAACAATTTTGCATTGGTTTTATCTGTGCATATAATCAAAACGGAATTATACATAATATATGAGTTTCAGTGCCTCTAGTATTGAGTGGATATGCTCAAATTCAGTTGTTGTATTTGATAAGAGTACACATTTGCTTTCAGTGTCTTCTATCTGATGTGGATTTAAAACAAAGCTTATTAAATCATGGTTCCCACGTGTTCAATGGCTCTCATTAAAGATAAAAGCTATGGGTATCTGTTTAACGTACTACATCTGTAGGAGTGCTTTTTCTCCTTTCTTTTCTTGTGTGTGTGTGTGTGTGTGTGTGTAGGGTTATTTCTGCTTTGTGCAGTATTAAATATAGGCTCTTGATTTATTTCCTGTGATGAAAAAGTTTTTGGGCTTTTAGAATCTCACTGAGCACAGGCTTAAATATTAAAATAAGAATGTAATTCTATATTCTTCAGAAAGCCCTGTTTTTAGATAAAAGGGACTCACACATGTTCTATAGTGCCATCGCAGAGTGTGGTTAACCTTTCATAAGCCGGGAGTCTTGGATCTCAGGAGGCAGGATAATAGAAGCAGTTATATATTTAGTACCCCATTCCTTTTAGTCCTTCTCTCTCCTCTGTCCACATTTTTTTTCTGCCAGTAGAAACATGGGCATAATAGGGAAAAGAATATTAAGCTCTCTGGCTTGGCTGCTGTACTACTAAGTGAGCAACAGAATGAATCAGAAAAAAAAGGATTGCTAATTCCACTTTCATGTCTTAAAGTCCTGTTGTTTCAGAACTTAGCCTGCAACTCTTAAGCTGAGAGTGTAGCATGAATGTCTGCATTTTTTAAAAAAGATTTTATTTATTTAATAGAGGGAGAGAGAGAGACAGAGAGAGGAGGAGGAGCAGAGGGAGAGGGACAGGCAGACTCCATGGGGGCTCAGTCTCACGATCCTAAGATCATCACCTGAGCCAAAATCAAGAGTCGGATGCTTAACCCATTGAGCCACCCAGGGGCCCCAGACATCTGCATTCTAAAGCCTGCTCCAACCAGTTTAGGCACTATCACCACTTACTTCCAAACAAAATTTAGAGTAGACTGGAGTGTCACTTAGACAAATTTATATGGAAGAAACTCATAAGAGTAAGAAGTTGTAAGATTTTCCCTTCCTTCCGGGTAGGGGAGGGGAAAGCTCCTCTCTCTCTCTTCCCCCATCTAAAGCTGAGTGAAGGAAACCCAAGAGAGTTACTTCACAAACTTGGGCTGTCTGCAAGAAGAGGGCAGGCATTCTATTTCTGGACTGGAGGCCTGTTGAGCAGCAAATCCTAATTACCATGCTGCTACTGGAGATTAATGCAAGAGAGTTCTTAACCCCCCAGCAATTTGAGTTTTAAGCCATCCAAGAAGTTGGTGGCTATCTCTTGCATGCAAAATTTTGAAGGCAGAATTGTCTGATTTTGGAAGAATAAGGCAAAAAAAGTTAGTAAGGACTAAGTATTATCTGGAGCCCCAGAAATCTTAAAAGTAACTCACCCAAGATGATTGGCCAATAAGGTGAGAGCTTTAGCAGAAAGATGCTAGAGGTATTCTACTAAGGACAAGAAATGGAAGAAGGGATGCATCAAAAGAGGACAGTGTGAAGGTCCCTGCAAGGGAGCAGAGAAGGAGGACATTCCAAAGAATATAGAAATGGGCTTTGAAGTAGAAAGTCAACTTTTGAATGGTGTCCCTGATGAGGGTACCAAGAGCCACCTTAAAAACAAAAAAACAATCTCTATGCTCTTTTCCAGAGTGGCTGTACCAGCTGCATCCCCATCAACAGTGAACAAGTGTTCCTTTTTCTCCACATCCTTGCCAACACTTCTTGTTGCTTGTGTTTTTAAGTTTAGCAATTGTGACAGGTATGAGGAGATATCGCATTGATGTTTTGATTTGCATTTCTCGGAATTTAAGAAACAAATGAACAAAGAAACAAAGAGACCAAACAAAAACAAAAACAAAAACAAAAAAACAAAAACAAAAACCCAGACTCTTAAATACAGAGAACAATCTGGTGGTTACCAGAGAGGAGGTGGGTGGGGGATGGGTGAAAAAGGTGATGGGGACTGAACAATATATAGAATTGTTAAATCACTACACTGTACACCTGAAACTAATATAACACTATATATTAATTATACTGGAATTTAAAAAATAAAGAAAAACCACAAACAAATAAAACCACTTGACACTTAGAGCACTTTGCCCTTCTTCCTACAAGTCTTTCTTCCCATGCTCCCAACACTGAACCCATCAGAAGCAGAAGAGGGGTGAAAGAAGGAGTAGAGAAGTTAGTTGAATAAAAAAAGAAAATCAAGTTCTTGCATCTCTTTCCCCCAGCCAAATCTGTAAACTCTCAGGGAGGCCTGAGCGGAGCCAGAGGGGAGGAGCCCAAAGTCAGATTGGAGGCGGAATTTAGACTAAGAATGTCCTGGATTCGGTAACATAGTAGCAGGAGATCTGATGGAGATGCTCCCCAGAGGTCAGTAAACTAGGTAATACAGATGTGTTTGCAGGCAATGGTGGTAGAAAAATAAAACTGTTTCTGATTATACCTGACATGATTAAGCCCAATCATAAACCAGTTCCCCAGATAATCAGAGAATACCATCAGCTCAGCTTTACAGAACTAGCTTATTAAGTTGTCAGGAATTGCTTGGGTTTTCATTTTGTTTTGTTTTATTTTATAGATTTATTTATTTATTTGAGAGAGAAAGAGAGAGAGAATGCAAGTGGGGGGAGGGGCGGATGGGGTAGAGAGAGAGAATGCAAGAGAGGCAAGGGAGAGAGAGAGGGAAAGACTCTCAAGCAGACTCCCTGCAGAGTGTGGAGCCCAGCGTGGGGCTTGATCTCATGACCCTGACATCATGACCTGAGCCAAAATCAAAGAGTCCGAGCTTAACCGACTGAGCCAACCAGGCGCCCCAGGAATTGCTTGCTTTTTAAAGATGAAAATGCTGATGATGCAAACACTGTACATGTTTTTTACAGTCAAGGTGATAAGGACCTAGAAAAGACACAAGGAAATCACCACAGCTCAGAGTGTGATTAAATACAAGAAGACCTTCAGGAAGATCCCTACAATCAGCCAGAATGTTCAGTACTTTTTGGATATTTGTTGGATTTCATTTAGAATGTTATTCGATTTGCTGCTTTATTGTCTGGTGGCAAAAGCAAAATAATTCCAGCTCTTCAAAATGGAGAGGTTTTAATCCAAATTGCAAGAGAGATGAAATTATTGAAGTGATTTTGAAACTGCTGTTACATTACCTCTGCTGAAATAGAACTGGAGCCAAATGTAAGATCACCAGAACACCCAATACAAAAGGTTTATGTCTTATCCATCTGTGTCACAGGGGGTCTGAACTTTTCAAGAATGCATGAAACGCCATACTGACACAGATAGTTTACCCTTCCTTTCAAGTTCATATCATGACACCTAAGAGCAATGTGGAAATGGTGTTCCTCTGAAGAAAATTGAATCTACAGCTACAGGTATTTAGCCACACCCTGGCCTCCAGTGGTGATATCTGGAAAAGCACTCTGGCTGATTTGGGTTATAGATCACCTATATAACATCTTGTACACTATTTCAAGGAGAACGAAAGCTATATCTCCTAGAATGTTATGGGACAGTTATATTTACCTATATAAGACTTCCTGGTATATAACACAGCTGCCTGGAAGCATGACAACTCTTAACTTTGAGGCTCATGATAGGGGTGGGCCAAGAAAACAGGCAAAACACATACAAAAAATATTCTGCAGTGGACACAGACATCTAGGACGCTGGAAAAACCAAATGTGGTTTTTGTATCAAGTTTGGAAGGAGTGGTGTTCATTCTTGGTACCAAACATTTTTTATCTCATTTTAATACATTTAATACTCATTAATCTATCTGTGCTTTAAACATCCTTAAAAATATAGTGGTACATATTTTACTCTTACATTTTTGCACTTAATTTAACTTAGTTTTCAGTGGTAGTGGTTTTGTTTAAGTTTTTTTGTCCTATTAAGGGTAAACTCCAGAGGCAAAGAAATCTTTGAATTTCTATGGGAAACTGCAGCTTATTTCATGCTTTTCATTTAGGTCTGTTAGAAACATTTTCTCAAGCTGTTTAACTACTTAGTTACATTTTTATTACCTAAAGATCTTCCATATTTTATTTAGTAATGACAGCTGTTATCAGCCAGTCTTTGTTTACCAGTGAAATGACTACGAATACTGCAGAAAACAATTGCCTCATGAGCGTACAACCACTCACTTTTCAGCATCAACTTGCATTGTCTTAGCTCTTCTGTTTATATCGTATTTTAAAATTTTCTTGCAAAAGATTGCTACATCTAGTTCTCAGGAATTTTCTCTGAATGTACTTGTGATGCATATCAGAAGAAAATTTTATATTTGTTGTAAAATATAAGAAGCAGCTGCTAAAATTGAGGGCAAAGTAATAGTTCCCAAACTAGCTGATTTCAGAATTACCTGAGGGAATTTTGAGAAACAGCTTTCCTGTATCCTGCCCCAGATGTACTGAACCAGAATCTCTAGGGCTGGAGCCTAGGGATCTCAAGCAAAAACACAAAACAAAACAAAACCAAAAAACCCGAAACCAAAACCAAAAAAAAGCGGTTTAGGGAACCACTGTTTTAAAGTGAATGGTGATAGAGAATTTGCTCAAGTAACAGAGAGAGAGCTGTAAGTTTTCATTTTCATGTGCTAAAAGGTCAAACTTCGAAACTCTAGGAGAAACAAAGGGAGTATTAGGCCCTATGCAATTAGACAATAAAGCAGCAAGTTAGAAATGAAACAAAATGAGTGCAGAATTGTCAGTTAATTGAAGATTTGAACCATAAAGCTACACGTCCTCTAAAATAAGACATATTTTATGTAATATCCAAGTATTTTCATTAGAAAAAAAGTAAGAACTGTTCCTCAAAAGTAATTCTTTGCATTAGATATACTTTGGACATGGTATATGTATCTATGTGTATATGCATATACAAAATATCTGTATATACTTTGTTACATGGTATTCCTTTTGGTGTTCAAAACAGTGAGAGAGAGAAAGGGAAGGTTCCGGTATCTTCATTCTGAGACTCCCAACTTCTTCCCGTGGTTGCAGAGAATGGGAGCCAAGGCCCAGAAGTCTGTGCTGATCTAGTCCAACAGCTGACAAGTTTGAGAGGCAGGACTAAGAAGTTAGGAGATTGTGTTAGCAGTCATAGTTCATATTTTTTTAAGGTGACAGGGAAACATAATGCATTTATTGTAAATGCTCCAAGTAAAGCTTTGCAACTTAAAGGGGAGCTTTATGTATCTAGAAGACACATTGAGGTTTAACCCTCATTCCTTAAAGGATTACTTAAGATAACAATGGTAGGGGTGCCTGGGTGGCTCAGATGGTTGAGCGTCTGCCTTCGGCTCAGGTCATGATCCCAGGGTCCTGGGATCGAGTCCCGCATCGGGCTCCCTGCTCCTTGGGAGCCTGCTTCTCCTCTGCCTCTCTCTCTCTCTCATGAATAATTAAAATCTTTAAAAAAAGAAAAAAAAAGATAACAATGGTATACAAATTTGTAGGTTGGGAGAGATGTTTGAGTGCATTTGGTTTACTTCTCTCATTTTATAGATGAAGACCTTAAGGGTCAGAGAGTTGTATGGTTTGCCTAGTGATTCAAAGCTAATATGACCAAATTGAAGGAAAAGGACATCTTTCCTAACCTATTTTTCTGTAATTATGGATTTGTTAAAAAGAGTAAAGTACATTGATGAATGATTTATGTTAGTTCAATTTGCTAGTATTTTAAACTTTAATTTTACTTTTTGTGTAACAATGAAATATTTTGTAATACTTTGGGTTTTTTTAAATATTTTATTTATTTGAGAGAGAGAGAGAGAGAGCGAGAGCGAGCATGAGCAGGGGGAGGGGCAGAGGGAAAAGGAGAAGCAGACTCCCTGCTGAACGGGGAGCCTGATGTGGGACTCCATCCCAGGACCTTGGGATCATGACCTGAGCTGAAGACAGATGCTTAACCGAATGAGCCACCCAGGTACCCCTATAATACTTCAAATCAAAGTAATGTCTTTCTTTCTTCAATAATTTATTGTAAACTGAGACAAAGTTGATTTTTGCCTAAAAAGGATTCCACCCTTCCCCCCCCAAATTAAAATTTTGCCCTCTTCAACTGATCACTAATAATGGTGTTTTCAAGGGAACAGCAAACGTGAAACATTTTCCTTTAGTTTCTTTATAAAATTGAACTAGTTTTACTTTGTTATTATGGTAATGGCTAGAAAATTACATAAAACAATATTTTGAGGGAGCTTTTTCCTGGTTGATTTTAAATCATTGTGCTGCCTGAAAAGTTTTAATCTTTAAATTCTCCCCAAATTATTACATTCATCAGTATCTGATTACTGCATTGTGGATATAAAAATGTACTGAAGGATAGGAAATGGATTCTATGTGCTTTTTATAACCCAAGAAGTTAATGAATGTGGCAACATTTTAAAGGTGATAGCAAAAATGTTCTGCCCTATAATCAAAATACTGTCTTTATACTTCAAGGTCATCATTTTCTGGCACTATGAAATTCTTACATGAAGGTGTTAAAATGGAAATATACCATAATAGTTTATAAAATATTTTCAGTATGACCATAATCTGAAAATATGAAAAAAAACTTGTCATCCCTGACTCAATTAGTTCTAAGAAGACTGGGTAAAAGGTTTGTTATGGTCGGATGGGAAATAAGTCTCTTCTGTCTCATCAGGAATTTTTCTGAGTCTCTCTCCTTCCACTGATGATAAAGAAGTGTATATAGCCCTTGAAATTGTCACTGAAAAGAGTGGCACTTTGGGGATGAAGTTAACACAGCTGAAGGTAAAGGAGAAGAAAGGAGAAAAGCTGTCTTGTTGACTTTGTGTTGCCCTGAATCAAATCAAGTCTAAAGCTTGGTCTCTTTTTGTTTCTACTTACTACAGCCAATTAGTGCCCTTTATTTTTTTAAATTTTATTATGTTATGTTAATCACCATACATCACATCATTAGTTTTTGATGTAGTGTTCCATGATTCATTGTTTGCATATAACACCCAGTGCTCCATGCAGAACATGCTCTCTTTAATACCCATCACCAGGCTAATCCATCCCCCCACCCGCCTCCCCTTTAGAACCCTCAGTTTGTTTCGTCTTCCCCTCTGATTTCCCCCCCTTCATTTTTCCCTTCCTGCTATATTCTTCTTCTTTTTTTTTAAACATATAATGTATTACTTGTTTCAGAGGTACAGGTCTGTGATTCAACCAGTCTTACACAATTCACAGAGCTCACCATAGCACATACCCTCCCCAATGTCTATCACCCAGCCACCTTTTAAGCCACTTTGTGGTGGGTTTTCCATGCTTATAAATGAACCTCTTAATTGACAGATTATTTCACAATCTCAAATTGTTCTATATGTTCCTGTCATTGGTGCCACATTTTTCTATGGACTTTTGTCCAATGATGTAATGTTGTGAAGCCTGAGCTAAGTAAGTGTATCCATTTAGAAGTCAAACAAATAAATAAACTCTAGGTATGAAAACAACCTCAACAGGATTATTACAAAATTTCCCTAGGAGTATCATGGGGAATAAATCTTAATGCCTTTTAACTGTTTTATGGTTTACACCATTGAAATGCAGCATCATGACCAGTTTTAAAGATGAGAGCAGGTAAATATGACTCAACAGAATAAATTCACATCCATATCTACTCCAATTAGCAATAATCGCGCCTTGGATAAACCTCATTGGCTACGATACTGCCACTGTGCAAAGCTCCATATCTACTCCAAAGTAATTTTCTAAAAATTATGTTTGCGTATAAATTCTAGTTGCTTTCTTCAGAAAATGGATCTTTTATTTGGAAACATAGTAGTATGGGAAGATTTGTCAAACTTTATTTCTTTGTGGAAAGCTTGACTACCCATATATGACCCTCATGAGATAGTTGGAAAAGTTAGTAGAGATGGACAGTCTAGGTCATTGACATAAAGCCATCTTTTTAGGGGTCATCTACATTTGTCTTTTAGAAATTGACACATGTGTCTGGTTACCAGTTGGTGTAGGGAATTTATGGGTCAAGACGCAGCTTAGAACACATAGTCTTCCTGAAACTTCAATGTCACCTCACCACTTGGGTGATAACCACTCTCTTCTCTGAAATGCTAGTGATTTATGTGTTATGAATATTGGGTCTATTCTCAGGACAGAATAGTAAGTAGTACAAGCTATCCATGGAAAACAGATCCTTCTTATTATTTTCTTACTTCTCTTGATGTTATAGGCTCTGATATGATTCCTACAAGTTTCTAATAAGCGCTTGTGAGGTCTTCCAGGCTTCTTCCTCCTCTCTCCACTCTCTCTTCAGTCCCCGGCCCCCTTCAGCTACCGTATGGCAGTGACTTATCCTGTTTTGATCCATTATTGAGATTTATCTGAGCCTACTCCAGACTTTTGGTACATTTTGCTACACCTGGAGAACTGGCGATGGTTGTGGGGCCTTCAAAGTGATTATTTACGTGAGTTATTGAGCAGAGCTCTGGGAGTGTGGGGATAGGGAACGATTCCTAAGGGAAGAAAGGATTGAAACATAAATTTGATTTAAGATCAGTGGATGAAATCCAATGGGATAACTGTAAGCATAGAATGATATCTCTTTCTAAAAAATCCTCTGATCCTGAACCATGCATTTGTGTTTGAACTCTAAGATGAAGGACTACAAAGGAGAACAAGAAGATCAAATGCCCTGTATTTGTATTTTCTTGGGAGAAAATGAATGTAATATAATAATAGCATTGATGCTTATGGCTTCTACTGTGAAAGGGAACTATGTTAGACCTTTGTCCAATGAGTAGGAGAATGTTTAGGCTTCATAAATAAAGGTCATTAGCACCTTTAATCCTGGCATTGGCAGTCTTGGTGCATACATTAGCAAGCACAGGTGGTATTTTAAGTAGACACCACCAAGGGCATTTGGGGAGTAATGAAAACCTAAACAGTAATTTAACCTGGATATACAAAAGGAATGGAAGAAAGAATAGAGTTCATTTTGTGCTTGTGAGAATTGTGTTTTTGCAAAGATGTGAAACAACATGTAGGGATTGTGCAGAGGGTAAAATGAAATAATGCTTACAGATAATATATGTGGAATACCTAATGTGTACTGGGCACTGGGCTAAATTCTTAACATTTCATATTACACTAATCCTGTGAAGCAGGTGCTGAAATTATTAATTAAGCAGATGCTTAACCGACTGAAACACCCAGGCACCCCAGATTTTTATTATTTATTTTTATCAAATTTTTATATAATCTGAACACAAGTCCTGGTCGTGTATATGAATTGCCAATATTCCGTCCCATTCTGTGATTGTCTAATCATTTTCCTAATTATATATTTTAAACCACAGAAGTTCAATATTTTGATGTAGTTCAAGTTACCAGTTTTTTTCTTTTAGTGATTTTTTATGATCTCTCTCTGCCTAAAAAATCTTTGCCTGTTCAAATTTGTGAATCTATTCTCCCATGTTTTCTTGTAGGGGCTTTTAGATTTCACATTCAGTTGTACATCCCAGCTTGAATTATATTTATTTATTTTATTCTGAAAACTAAGCGTCAGGATTCATTCCTGCCCATATATTTATCTAGTGATGCCAGGAACATTTATGAAAAACTGTCCTTTCCACATAGGCACCTTTGTAAAAAACTCAGTTGCACATATTTGGCTCACATCTTGGGCTTCTATTTTGTTTCATGGCTATATTCACCTGTCTGCAAGAACAAACACGTTAGCTACGAATTAAGACAGTTTACTTCTATGTTCCAAACTTTAGGCATATTATTCTTTTTCTCGCTTTATTCAAAGTTTGGACCCTCTGGTCTGGCATTGACTATAATTGCTAAAAGCAAACATCCTTGCCTTTTTTGCAGTCTTTGGGAAAAATGCCCATTTTTTACCACAAGGAGTAATGCTGTTAGCTGTAGGCTTTATATAGATGCCCTGTAACATTGTTTTCTCTTCTATTCCGAGTTTTCTGGAAATTATTATCATGAATGGGCATTGTCATGAATTTTTTTCATGTTTTTTCTCCTTTACTTTCTCATTTAATATGTTAAGAGTGTGGATTGCTTTGGTTGATTTTCAAATGTTAAATCATCCTGTTACTCCTGGGGTAGCTCCACTTTATTATTACACATTATTTGATTTATAATTCATGAGATTCTATTGCTAATATTTATTAAAAATATCTTTGTTTATGGTTCTGGAGGATATCTACTTGTAAATTTTTATGTGATATCTTTTTATGTTTTGTTTTTGGTGCTCTGTTGGCCCCATAAAATGAGTTGTGTGATCCTTCCTTTTATATTTTCTGGAAGAATTTATATGCTGTTGGGATTATTTCTTCTGGGAAACAATTTTGTACTGAGATTTTCTTTGTGAGAAATTTGTTGATTATGTATTCATTTTTTTTAAAGATTTTCTATTTCTCTGGGTATCCTTTTGGTAAATTGTGATTTCCAAGGAATTTGTCCATTTTATTTAATTTGTTGGATTGGTTGGCCATAAGTTATTTAAATTTCACCTCATTATTCTTCTTACATTGCATAGGATCTGCAAGATCTCTTTTATTCTTGTTAGTCTTAATTTGTATCTTCCTCAGACTTGCTAAGGATTTATCAATTTTCATTCTTTTTAAAGAATCAATTTTTCCTTTTTGATTTTTTCTGTTTTTTTCCTCTTTGCTGCTTGATTTCTTTTTAATTTTATTTTATTCCTTATACTTTGAGTTTATTTTGCTCTTCTTTTATTGTCTTCTTAAGGTGGAAATGTGGATAATTAACACTTTCATTTTACCTAAGCATTTAATGCTAAAAATTTCTCTTTAACCAGTGTTTAAGCAGCATCCTACAAATTTTGACATGCTGTATTTTCACTATCATTCATTTTCAACTATTCTATGTATTCTCTCATGATTTGTTCTTTGACTGATGTGTAGGATTTTGTGGATTTCTCATTTAATTCTGCCATGTTCAGAAAATATACACTGTTGGTTTTAAGAATTTCAAAGGTTTTGGAGAATGATTGCCCCTCATTATGGTCCATGTTATTAGAATCCTATGTGCCCTTGAAAAGAATGTGTTTGTGGCCGCGGTCGAGTACAACCTTCTATAAAGAGCAGTTAGGTCAATGTAATTGGTAGTGTTTAAATTGTCTAAATACTCGCTGATTTTTAAAAATCCTATCTTAAGTAATAGGTTAACCAAATTTTGCTTACACTTTCAAGAGTCTGGGGGTACCTGGGTGGCTCCGTCGGTTGGGTGTCTGCCTTGGGTTTGGGTCATGATTCTGGGGTCCTGGGATCGAGTCCCACATCGGGCTCCCTGTTCTGCGGGAAGTCTGCTTCTCCCTCTGACCCTCCCCACCTCTTGTGCTCTCTCTCTCTCTCTCTCAAATAAATAAATAAAATCTTTAAAATAATAATAATAATAATAATAATAAAACAATTTCAAGAGTCTGGTCTCATGAAAACACACACCTGAATGGTGATTAGGAGATGATGTGTCCCTGCAGCGCCAACTAATCCACTGTCGCAGGTCCTTGCATGTACCTTGCTGCTAACAGAGAAGGCCTGGCTCTGTCAAGGTTGCTTTCCCCAGGAAGGCAGGGGCTTCATCTGTGGTACTTGGTAGTGCTGTGACTACCTGTTCATCATTGAATGGACTCTGGTCAGATGATTTTCATAATAGCCTCAGAAGGTAGGTTCAGGAGGATCCCCCGCTGAGAAAACCAGTCACTGGATGCCCGGCAAGTTCACTAATTTGCTCTCCATGAGCGGCAAAGTAGAGCCGCAGAGCAGTTCCAGGAAGGTGAGGAGCCAGTTAGCAAACCCGTGTGACCACTCGGTTGTCTGTACCATCAGTTGTGGTGGAAACAGATTTGTTTACTCTTTAACCCTTGAATAATGAGAGAAAAATGTACCATATTTTGCCCAATGGTCTGTCATTTTATTAATTGGATTTAGAAGTTTTCTTTACGTCTGTGAGTACATATGGGGAGGACAGCTGCGGGTAAGAGAAAGGCAGACAAATGTTCAGTCTTCCATTGAAAACCAGCTGCTGCCTGACTGGAAGTAAAAAATACAGAAACTGTTTGGCTAGTCCTTGCCAACAACCTAATGTCCACTAGTGAAAAGCAGATCGTTTCTTTGTGTGGGTACTGACACTTTTGTTCCCAGCCTTACATCTTGTATGTCCATCTCAGGGATTTTCGATACGTTTTGCAACAAGAAAAAAAGTCCCTGGTAAACCCGAGCCGTTTTACAAAATTCCCCATGAGAAAATATGGTATTTTATAACCGGTCCAGCCTGTGTGCTTGAGGTTCCCTGAGTGATCTCTAGATGTTAGAAGATGCTGATGGAATATGATTCTTCCCTTAACACTTAGCCACTTTAAATAGAAGTCATTCTAAATATACTGTGACCTTAATAAATATATATATATATATATATTCAAAACATATTGAATATAAGGAAATATAATAAGGGAGGGAAGGAAGTAATTGATAATTACTGACAAATTAATACACTTTTTAACGTCAAGGCAGAGAGCAGAGTCTGTGCCGAGCACTGTGTCCCAAGCCCAAAATAGTCCTGTAGGATGAGGATGAGCAGTGCTAGCCCAATGCAGAGAAAATGAAACTGAATTTCAGATAAAGTCAATATCTGCTCTAGGACTCTCAGCTCATAAATGCAAAATCAAAGATTCCAATCAAACTTCACAGTTCCAAAGATTATAAGAACTCTTCCTCTGTGACATTTTACCTCCTGACTTTTCCTTCATAGGTTCAGGGGCATTATCAGGCATTGTACTGTGTTAGGCAGTGTTACATTTAATTTATTTAATTGTAACACAACAAAAATCTAGAGTGAAATTTTGAAATTCAAATAATTTCTCCAGAGGAAATATTCTCCCTAAGAGTGTCTGTAATGTTAAAATGTAACAAAAACTATTAACATAATAGTGACAGACTGTGTTTTAAATTGAAGTAAAGCTGACCCACAAGGTTACATTGGCGTCGGGTGTACAACATAGTGATCTGTCAACTCTATATGTTATGCTCCGCTCACCACAAGTGTAACTACCGTCTGCTAATGACATACTTTTAAACTGCAGGATGGAATTTTAATCAGGGACAATTTATAAATTATCTCTTTCCTGCGAAAGATGGTGGCTTTAACTTTTTAAAACCCCTCTTATTGCCTACCTATTACTTCCAAATTTTTGTTTTTCATATTTTCACATTATGTCAGTTAATAATCTGAAATCACAGTTCTCATAGTTATTTTTTAAAGATTTATTTATTTATTTATTTGAGAGAGAGAATGAGATAGAGAGAGCATGAGAGGGAGGAGGGTCAGAGGGAGAAGCAGACTCCCTGCCGAGCAGGGAGCCCGATGCGGGACTCGATCCCGGGACTCCAGGATCATGACCTGAGCCGAAGGCAGTCGCTTAACCAACTGAGCCACCCAGGCGCCCGTCATAGTTATTTAATGTGTTCTACTTTTAATGGATTCGGTACTCATCACTGGTCATTCATATAATTCCTAAGTATTTATTTTCATTGGCTGAATTCTATTTTTAATTGAATTTTAAATTTTGAGATAGTTGTGGGTTCACGTGCAGTTTTAAGATAGAATACAGTGATCCCATGTATCCTTCACCCAATTTCCCCCAATAGTAACATCTTATAGGACTATAGAATGGTATCACAACCAGGCTATTGATGTTAATACAGTCAAGATATAGAAAATTTCCATCACCACAAGAATGCCTCATGCTGCCCTTGTAGAGCCAAGACCCCCTCCCTCCTGCCCCCTCCTCTCTTTCACTTCTGGTGACATAATCTACTCACCATTTCTATCATAATGTCATTTCAAGAATATAAGAAACATCAAGTACTCGTCCTCCTAACTTCCTTACAGGTCCTTTAGATTACAAGATAATGACAGAGGAGAGCACAGCTAAGTTGAGAATGGATTGCAAAAACCATTTTTAGTTACAACTTCTATTGAGATACTTGTAGACTCACATACAGTTGTAAAGATAATACAGAGAAATATCTTGTACACTTTTCCTAGTTCCCCTCAGTGGTGACATTTTACAGAACTATAGTATCATATAATAACCAGGCTATTCACACTAACACAATCCACCAACATTCTGCAGATTCCCGGAATTTACCTTGTACTCATTTGTGCGCATGCGTGCATGCATGTGTGTGTATCTGGGTGAATGTGTCAAGTTCTGTACAATTTTACCCAAGTGCTTGGTGCTTGTTCAGCTTTTTGAATAAGTAGGTGTATGTTTTTTTTGCAAATTTGGGAGGTTTTCGGCAATTATTTCTTTGAATACTTTCGAAGCTCTATTCTCTTTCTCCTCCCTCCGAGCCTCTGATAACATGAATTTTCAATATTTTGTCTTTGTCACACAGGTCTCTGGGGCTCTGTTATTTCTTGTTAATCAGTCTATTCTGCCTGTTGTTCAAATGGGTATTTTTTATTGTTCTTTAATTGATTTGTTCTTTGTTCCCTCCATTCTGGTGTTTAGTCCATCATTTGAGGGCTTCACCCCACCCCCCAGCTTCTGCGTTTAAAGGCGTACAATTTCCATGTTTCTTCTTTATGCCTGTAGTTCCTTCCTGAAACTTTGTATTTCTTTACTGAGACTGTCTATAGTTTTTCATTTGTTTCAAGCATGTTCATAACTGCTTGGTGAAACATTTTATGTTCATTGCTTTAAAGTGTTTGTCGGGTAATTTTAACATCTCTGCCCTCTTGGTGGTGGTGTCTATTGATTCCTTATTCATTCCATTTTCGATTTTTCCAGTTCTTGGTATGGTAACTAATTTTTTATCAAAGCATGAGCATTTGGCATATTATGTTATTAAGCTCTGGGTCTTACTTCAAATCTTGTATTTTAGCTGGCTTCCTCCGAAGTTGCTCTTGCAGGGGAAGGACGGGCTTTTACTGCTGGGGGTAGGTAGAAATTCAGTCCTGCTTGGCCTCCATTGCCATAGGAGGAGGTTGGCCCTGGTTGCTGTTCAGTGTGGGAGGACTTCCGGCTTCCATTAGGCCTCCACTAATACTCCGTTGCTGGGAGTGTTAGGGGTCCCTCGTTACTGCTTCCCCCATGTTCTCTCCTGATCTGGGGGCTAGGATGTCTACCAGTGAGTGGTGATGAGAATCCTGAATGTCCCCCAGGCCTCCAGACACTATCACCATGTCCGGGGCAATGACTGCCCTGTTTCTGCCCTCTAATTGTATTCAAGTGTCAAGTTTTAATGCCCAAAGAACTTTTTTTCATCTAAAAATTTTACCAGAATGAATCTCTGGGTCACTCATTCTGAAAGATTTTCCCCAGGCACATAATTTGAATTTTCAATATGTAGTTTTTAGGAGTTCTTTGGGTGAGAGTGGGATGCTATGGTTTTTATTAATTTTTTTGTTCCATTGCTCATTTTTCCCCCCACTTGGTGCCATTCTCATCTGTCCACCTTCTATATCTACCACTTTGTTTAATGGCCTTTGGATCAGTTTCTTCATTTCTTTCTTTCTTTCTTTTTTTGAAAGACATTTTTTTTAGAGCAGTTTTACCTTCATAGCACAACTGAGAGGAAGATATGGAGATTTCCCCCACCCATATATAGCCTCCCCATGATCAACGTCTCCCATTGAGTAGTATTTTGACAACTGATGAACCTACAATGAGATATCATAACCACCCAAACTCTACAGTAGGGTTCACTCTGATGTTGTGCTTTCTTCTTTTTTTTTAAAGATTTATTTATTTATTCCAGAGACGGGTGGGGGGGAGTGTGTGGGGAGATGGGCAGAGAGAGAGGAAGAGGGGAAGCAGACTCTCTGCTGAGCGCGGAGCTGCCACAGGGCTCAATCCCAGGACCCTGAGATTGTGACCTGAGCAGAAACCAAAAGTTGGCATCTCAACCGACGGAGCCACCCAGGAGCCTCAGGTGTTGTGCATTTTATGTGTTTGGACGCATGTATAATGACTTGAATCTATCGTACAGTGTCATACAGAGTAGTTTCACTGCCCTAAAAATCCCTTGTGCTCTGTCTATTAATCCTTCACCTGACACCCCCAGCAACTACTTATCTTTTTACTGTCTCCATAGTTCTTGCCTTGTTCAGAATGCCATATAGTGGAAATCATACCGTAAGTAGCATATTCAGATTACTTCTTTTGTTTGCTAATATGCATTGAAGGCTTCTCCATGTCTTTTCATGCCTTGATATCCCTTTCTTTTTTAGCGTTGAATAATAGTCCATTGTTTGAAAGTACCACATTATATTTGTACATTCATGTACATACAGACATCTTGGTTGCCCCACATTTTGGCAGTTATGAGTAAAGCTGCCATAAACATCCATGTGCAGGTTTTCATGTGGACATAAGTTTCCAACTCCTTTGGGCACATACCAAGGGGGACTATTGCTGAATCATATGGTAAGAGTGGATTTCGTTTTGTAAGAAGTCTCCAAACTGTCTTCCAGTGAATTCCCACTATCAGTGAATGAAAGTTCTTGTTGTTCCACATCCTCGCCGGCTTTTGGTGTCGCCAGTGTTCTGGATTTTGGCCATTTTAATAAGTGTGTAATGGTATCTCATTGTTGTCTTCATTGCTTTTTGGCTTTTAACATTTTCTTCCCTACATCTCCTGTTTCCTTTATGGTCTGTTCATTTTATTTGTTCTTGTGTCTGTTTTGTTTAATCATCATGCTGAAATGATTTTTATGTTTTTAAATAAACTTATTATTCTAGAACAGTTTTAGACTTACAGAAAAATTGGAAGATAGTACCGAGATTTTCCATATGTTCCAAACTTAGTTTTCCCTATTATTAGCATCTTGCATTAGTATGGTGTTTTTGTTACAGTTAATGGACCAATATTGATACATTATTATTATTAACCAAAGTCCATGCTTTGTTCTCATGTCCTTTTTCTGTTTTGGGATCTCCTCTGGGATTACATTTAATCATCGTGTTTCTCAGACTTTCCTTTTTTTGGAGGTGACCTTGATGGTTTTCAGGGGTACTGGTCGGGTCTTTTGTAGAATATCTCTCCTTTAGGGTTTGTCTTATATTTTTCTTCTTATCAGATAAGATTATAAATTTTAGGGGAGGGGAAGACTACAAAGGTTTAGTGCCATTTTCTTCATAACAAATCAAGAGTACATACACTAAACATGACGTTATTATAGATGTCAGCCTTGGTCACCTAGCTGAGATAGTGTTCACCCATTTTCTAAGGTAATGTTAGTTACTCTTTGCCTGCCCCTCCACTCTTTTTCTCTTTCTGATTTGTTATTATTTTAAATTTCCATCACTTAAATTTTTCTTTTACTTTGTTGATTTATTTTATTAGTATTATTTTATTCTATTAAACTTCTATTTTTTATTTTTTAATTTATTTTGAAATATTTTACAATTTCTATTACAATTTTTACAGTTTTTATCTGCTCTGTGGTTAAATGTTAATGGCATGCTTTCATTATATATAGGGATGTTCTTTTCCCTATTTTCTTTTTTATCATAATGACATTGCATGAGAGTGTGCTGCAGATCTTTTCTGTTACACATTTAGAGGTAAAATAACCATATTGTATTTTTAGGAATGAGGGATTAGCAAGGGTATTTATTATAGTTTCACCACCCTAAGTCCCCCTCCTCCATTGTTTTACTGACAAATCACAAGTATGGTCTCCACTTTCTGAGTACTTCCTCCACAATTCCCCACCCACCTCAGTCCTCCCTAGCCCTTATCTGAATCTTCACTTTCCCTTGCTCCGATTCACCTTGACCTGCTCAAGTTGGATTCCATCCAAGCAATATCTCCTCAATGCTGAACACTGACCTGAGAAGTTGCTTTATTTGCTGGTTTCTAGATTTTGTAGAGCTCAGACTCCCAGATAACTTTATCATTTGCAGACATTCCCAAAGTTCCTCGAACTCTCACCCAAATTGATGGTTACCATGTGCCCTTCTAGCTTTTGCTGCTGTTTTGGAGGATGGACTGAGAAGGTTTACAGTGAATACATGATAATGACTTGGAATTTTCTGTGTCTAAGCTCATTCACAAGGCCCTTTGCTTTCCCTCTACATTCTCTAGTATGGCTTCTGATATTGAACAGGTAGTTTAGTTGCTGCCAGTTTGTTGTTACCTATTTTTATTTTGTTTTTTTTTTAATTGAAATATAATTGACATATAATATTGTGTAAGTTTAAGGTTGTATAACATGTTGATTTGATATATTTATAATTTGCAAATATGATTACCACCATAGCATTAACTAAAACCTCTATGACATTACATAATTATCATTTCTTTTTTATGATGGGAACAATTAGATCTAGTCTCTTAGAGACTTTGAAGTTTATAACACAATATTGTTGATGACAATCTCTATGCTGTGTATTAGCTCCCTAGGACACATTTATTTACTAATTCCAAGTTTGTACCTTTAAAAATATATTTTGGGGGTTCTTGAAGATGTCTTCTCACTTCAATTATGTTTCTGAAAGAATTTGAAAGAAAGGTTCAAGTACCATTGTGTCAGCAACCCTACTTGTTCAAATATGACTCCAGTCTTTCTCACTCTCTTCTGCCTACCTCTACGTAGCCCTATGGTGAACAGAGTTTTATATAGTGTTTTAGTTACTTATAATTATAACCCCTGTTATCTTTCCATCTATCTCATTATTGTCATCTTTAATAAAATAGAATACCAGGATCTAGCGCAATATGATTAAAAAAAATACCTATGGGTACCTGGGTGGCTCAGTCAGTTAAGTGTCTAATTCTTGATTTCAACTCAGGTCATGATTTCAGGGGTGTGAGATCAAGCCCCATGTTGGGCTCCACAATGGGTGTGGAGCCTGCTTAAGATACTCTCTCTCCCCCACCCTGTGCTCCCCCCTCCACTAGTGTGTGCTCTCTCTAAAAAAAAATAATAATAATAAATAAATAATATTTAAACTATCAAACCTTTAGATTAAAATTAAGAAAAATCTTTGTGACCGAGGGCTAGGTGAAAAGTTCTTAGAATTGAAACTAGAAGCACAGTCCCTAAAAGAAAAAGTTGACGAATTGAGCCACATCAAAATTTAAACTTCGGGGGTGCCTGGGTGGCTCAGTTGGTTAAGCATCCAATTCTTGATATCAACTCGTCTTGATCTCAGGGTCGTGAGTTCAACCCCTGCATTGGACCCCATGCTGGGCATGAAGCCTACTTAAAAAAAAAAAAAAGAAGAAAAAAGAAAGAAAAGAAGAAAAAAAAGAAAAAAATTTATAGAAATTGTTTCTTCCTTCAAGTATGCATACATGTGCGAAGATAATTAAGATGTGTGATAAGCACCTTTAGCAATTTGAGGAAATAAGCAAAGTAAATACAGAGGCAACAGTATACTTATGTATTTGTTTATTTATACTTTAAAGCTCCTTCCAAAATGAATGTGAGGAGGCGGGATTATAATTGTTCTAATTAGGTTGCACCTTTCTCTGTTTTGAGTTTGCTAAATCTCATGAATTTGGGTTACATAAAAAAAAAAAGATGAAGTATATAGTCCCCTTATACCTAACATGCTAGATATTTTCATTTCTTTTTCTTTTTTTCTCCTTTCCCCTTACTTGCCTTTGCTCTTTCTATGTTTTTCTCTTTTTCCTCCTTCTTTGTATCTCCTCTTGTTATAAGGAACTTGACTGATATATGATTAAAGATGCTTCAAATATGTAACATAAAGCTTGGGGGGAATAAAAATGCACTGGATGACAAAATAGGGCTCCAAATCTATCCTGGTGGCTTGTATCTGCTAAAAATGAAATTCAACAGTATTGAATGTGAGAAAGAAAACTGGAACATGCAGCCAACTGCATAAAATTTAAAAAGAGAGTAAAAGTTTCTCAACAGCACTGTTTTAGTAAGCAATGACTATAATTTTCATCAACAATCTGAAATGACCACTAAATTGCTAAACACCCTGACCTTGCAATGATTAAGGGAAAATTAAGGACAAAATCTCACACTTTCATCAAGAATACAACTGTGATATTCTTTTTAGCTGAAGGGATGTTCAAGTATTGTGCTTATATTTAAGGCTCTACTTAAGCATGGTTAGTCCTGGCAAATGTGTTCTACTTGGTGACATTAGAATGAGGATGGTACACAAACACTTTTGATATAAATCAATGCCCTGTTTGAGGAAGACAAGCGTGCTTCCCTCAAATATTGATAGTGTTATCATGAAGAAGAATCATATAAAGTCCCTAGTGGAGGAATTACAAAGCTTGGGTCTGTATGAGAAAGAGTTCAGAAGAATATGTAAGACTTGCACAAAAATCAGACAAAAAACAGTATGGTCTGCCCCAAGTGGTGGTGAGGTATCTAAACCACATTCAGGTGGTCATTTGGTAAAAATTCTAGAGTATTTTATATTCTCAAAATGACTGGATTGTATGCCTTTTAGAATCTCTTCAAATTATGAATGCTGGTAATTTTATGAAAGATCTATCTCACCCCGAAGAAATAACAAGCATCATTCCCAGCCAACTTAAATTCAAATAAAACCTTTAAAAAGGGAATGATTTATACTAAATTACCATTGAGATTATAATTGTGAAAACTGTTGAAAATATAACTTAGCAGTGTGCTCTAGTGAGATCATTAAAACTAAAATATAATTCCTGAAAACAGGAAAAAATATTATTTAGAGGTTGGAGTGTGTGTTACTGACCCCTTGCTAGCTCACAACTTTTATTCATCAGTAAATAAATCCTGAATTGGTCTTTCTATTCACATTTAAAATAAGACTCATGGAGATTTTTTTCTCAACTGGGAGTAAATTGATTGAAATAACATCACAGAATTTCTCTTTTGCAAACCATAACAAAATGCTCAGAGTAATTTAAAGATTTTATTTATTTATTTATTTTAGACAGAGAGAGAGAGAGAGAGAGTGCAGGGGGATGGGCAGAGGGAAAGGGAAAGAGAGAGGGTCAAACCAACTCTGCAGTGAGCACAGAGTCCGATGTGGGTCTCGGGTCTCGATCCCAGGACCTTGAGATCATGCCCTGAGCCAAAATCAAGAGCCGGAAGCTTAATGGACTGAGCCACCCACGCCCCTGTAAAATGGTCAGAGTAACTTAAAAAACAGCAATGATTAGCAAAAATACCCCAAACAACAAAAAGAGTGGCAACAAAAAGTAAGTAGCATAATCTAATGTAATCAACTATAAAAACTGTTGCTCTTGCTTTAAAGCAAAGATTAAGAAAAATCTGAAATAGAGGAAGGTGCTGTACGGATTGATTGCTGCTCCTCCTTCCCCATAGTAGCCGTAATGAAAAGTCAATAAAACCCTGCAAGTTGTCACAGAGAGAGAAAAACTGAGTAGATCTCTTTTATTGTTTTCTTTCCTGAAGGAGTAGTAAAGACAATGGCTGCTGGGAGAAAAGTGTGAAAAGGGCAAATGAACCTGGAGCTGAGGTTCTTTGGTGGAACTAAAGCTTCCAAAAACAGACACTAAATTAGGAACCAGGAGCGTATCTCATTTTGAGAATGGAGTTTCTCCTGTTAAGGTAATGAGTGCTGGTAAGGACAGTTAGCAAAATAGCAGGACCCCTGATTTTCAAACGGTAAGTTCAGTTTAGTGCTATTTCTTCCCTCACAATTCCCTGAGTCATAGAATAGTCGATAGAGCAGAAATCATCTAGCTCTCTCAAACTCTGTCTGTGAACAAAAACCCCCAAAATCCAGGTAGGAAGAGAGCAGGCAAAATGTATATGGACAGAAGGGTATGCTTTATAAAAAATAAAGCAACAGTATCATCCAAAGGGGAGAGAAAGGACAACACTATGCAATGACCAATCTTGTCATATGGAAGAAAATCATATAGAGAGGAAACTCCCTGGGTCATTTAATATATGGAAATGAATAAGAATGTGAAATCTGTTGAAGAAGAGCTCAGAAATAAGGAGATAAAACAGTTATGTGATGTGCGAGACAGAATAATGACCCCTGAATGATGTCCATGTTCTAATTGCTGGATTTTGCGAATATGTTACCTCATATGCCCAGAGAGATTTTGTAGGTGTGCTTCAAGTTAAGGAGTTTGAGAAAGGGAAGTTATCCTGGGTTATTGGAGTGGGTCCAATGTCATCACAAAGGTCATCACAAGGGAAGGAGGGAGGAAGGAGAATCAGAGTTGGAGGAAGAGAAGGATTTAGAGATGCTATGCCACACTGGCTTTGAGGATAGAGGAAGGTACCACAAGCAAAGGCATGCAGGTGGCCTCTAGAAGTGGAAAAATGCAAGCTAACATTCCCCGCCATTGCCTCTAGAAGGAAGACAGCCCTGCTGACCATTTAAACTGACCTACAGAACTGTAAGAAATTTGCATTTTTTAAGTCACTAAGCTTGTGGGAATTTGTTAGAGCAGAAAGAGAAAACTAATGCAAAGAACATGAGAGAAAAATTGCACACCTTAAAAAAAAAACTGAGGATCAAGTAAACATTGTTAAATTTTAAAAAAACATCAGGGAAAGGAACAGACACTGCTGAAAGTTGATTTACTAAAAAGAAGGTGAGGTAAGGGATAATCTTTATCAATACATATGAGCACAGACCAAAAGATTGAAGAGATTAAGAAACAAACAAGGCAAAGAGAAACCAGCGTAGGGATAACCTGGTTCCTGGAAGAAAACATCCAACAAATACATACAAAATTTTGAAAGCATGACCTAATTTTCTTTCAAAGTTCATGGGCATTGGTAAGCATTCTCAAACATGGAACATAAACTCTTTTGAAAAATAATGAAGTTAAAATGAATTTTATGGTTCAGTTTTCAGGAAAATGGAGATGTACTTGTCCATATTCTTTCTGTTAAGTACAACTAAAACCCCTGGATACTATATAGAATGAACATAAGAAGATTTTGAAAGGTGGAGAGAAAGAGACAGACTGGCTGGGACTTTAGGATCCAAAGAATAACATGGTGGTGGGTTCTCAGAATTTTCTTTTGGCTGCAAATATCTCTGACTTGGAGTTAAAGAAGCCAGTAACCTAGAAATGCCAACAGATGCATACAAGAAAGCCCCAACCAATGCCCACTCTCCTTAGTGAACAGATTAGGAAAAGGACAGCCTAGCAAAACCAAAAACTTTTAAATATCTACTCTATCCAGTCAAACACCACAGAAAAACATATGACCCCATCTCCGTATACTAACACCAGCCAAGATCAAGTGTGAAACCCAGACTTTCACCTCATCATGCTGGAACTAGCCAGCCAAGCTCCCAAACCTACTAGTTGGCGTCAGAGATAGTCAAGTAGGGAGCAGGACTTTATCTCTGTCAGCAGTGAAGAGTATCCCCCTCAACCCTTCAATAACAGTGGAAACCATGTGATTAACCTGTAACTCCAGAAAAAAAAATGGGTCCTATTTAAGATATTCAAGGAAAGAGAATGTCACTGATTTCATATCCAGCAAATTTAATTTTCACAAATAAGGGCCACAGACAAGCTATCATGAACACACAAGAACGCAGGGTATACTTTTTCCATTAGCATTTTCTGATTAGACTAAATATAGAGAATGCTCTTGAGACAACAATCAGAATTACTAAAAATATATATGTATATATTGACATAAAGTCATAGAACCTCTAGAAGTGGCCATTAAATGTGTTTTCACTCACAAAACTAAAATTTAATGATAATGATGAAAGAGACAATATAGGATGTGATGCCGGTAGTAAGGTGGTAAATGTTGATAGCTGGTTTCTGGGAAGAAAAGCTGATTTGTGTTTGCTGATTTCTCTGGTATAAATGTTCTCTTTATAATCCATTTCAGGCTACCAACTTGAAGAATCTCCTGCCGGTAAGAGATGGGACAATTTGCACATCTATAGAAATAATAACAGCAATAAAACCAAAGCATATCAAATGTGTTTATTCCATGAATTCATTATGATACTAAAAAATGAAACTCCTCTCCCCCCAACTTAATTGACCACCATTAGAAGATAATATAAAGAATTAACTCATTTTGAAAACTTGTTTAAAAAAAAGAAATAAGCATTTATTCTGCCTTTCTTATAAAATCAGTACCTAGGGGAAAACAAAATAGCAGATGAGGAGAGGTGGATCTTTATAAAAAACATTCCATCTTATACATGAAAAAGAAATAATTTAAAATGTTAACATTTTGTGATCCCTCATAAAATAGGGATCTAATACTGATCACTAATCACCACTAACATTACAAGGGGAAGCAACATTGATACAAGCAACATTAGGTATTGACATCAAGTACTTCCTAAAGGAAGTACAATGTACCTCCTGTGAAATAGTCCTGCAAATGCTAGATCTAACTATGAATTTAGAATAAATATAGGGGAGAGATGCACATGTTGAATGATGCCATGGGAGCACAGACAGCACGTCCAGACTACAGGGAACTTACGGGACAAAAAAAAAGACAAAAAACCAAAATAAAACAAAACCTCAATTTCTCCAAAATAAATTGTAAGAAGAAAAAAAAAAGAGTGATAACTGTAAATTGCAAGAAGACTTAAGAGACAAATTAACCAATCAAGATGTATACCTCTTGTTTAGATTTCAATTTGATCAAATATACTATAAAAATAAAAAGAAGAATTGTAGGATGATCAATTAAATGTGTATATATTGTCTACATATTTGGTGATATTAGAAATTATTTTTTTAAATTGTGGGGGAGGGTGTGATGAAGATATTTCAGTTATGTTGTAAAAGTAGTGTTTTACACATATATAGTAAAACGCTATAGGTGAAGTAATGTCTGAGATTTGTTTCAAAATAATTGGATGGTGTGTGAATGTGTGAGACTATGGAGAAAGTAAGAACTGGTCATGCTTTGATCATTGTTAAACTTGGGTGATGGGTATATGTGGATTCAAAACGCTATTTTCTTCACTGTTGTGTAAGTTTGAAATTTTCTATAATAAAAATTTTAAAAGATGACCTTCTGGCTATAAAATACAGAATTCTAGAACATCAAGTTAGATAAGGTATTGTTAATATCTAATAATTCTGAAGAAAATTGAAGCTAAGCGCTTTGATGGCATTAGGCTATATGTTTGTTTGACCTCTCCAAGTTCTTTCTATTCTTGGCTGTATTTCATTTCTTTAGAAAGCAACATTATTTTTGTCTATGGTTCTACAATGCTTTTAAGATTTTAGTGCCAAGGAGCATTTTATTATGGTAACCTTAAGTGTGTTTTTGTTTTCAATATATCACTGCCCTAGAGATAATTACACTTAAGACTACCCATTTTAGGTCACTTAATATAGTACTTCCCTCATTTAATGGCTAGAGATCAATATTATTATAGTAGACAAAAATCATAGATAACTCTGGCTTCTAGGTATTATTAAGGAGAATTACTGAACTCAAAATATTATTTTGTAATTGCTTGTGCTTTTTTTTTGTGGGTAGGCAAACTTGTTATAATATTGAAAAGAAATAATTCTTGACCTCAAGGCTGTATGCTGCCATATTATTGATTTCACAGCACTTAAGATTATTCTAAAATGTATGTTTTTAAAGGTAAGACAAATTATGTTTATTCCTTATATTTAATGAAGGAAGAAATATTACCATTACCTTGGCTATATTTTTTAATGGTTTAATAACTATTGAAATAAAAATAACATAACATACATGTAAAGTAACAGAAAACAATGGAACATTGGTATACCAATTTAAGAAACAGACTGTTACCAGTTCCCTTGAAACCCTTGAGATAATCTTTGCTGAAGCCCATCACAATCCTCATTCTTGCAGAGGTGACCACTACCCTGAATTTTGCACTTACTACTTTTTAAAAATTGTTTAATACGATATACCTTCACCAGTATACTGTTTAGTTTTTCAGGTTTTTAAATATGTATTAATGGAACCACATTTATATATTCTTCTAGACATTCTCTCTTTTTTATAAAGATTATATTTCTGAGATTTACCCATGTTGATTAATTTTGCTGAAGTCGATTCGTTGACATACCATAAAGTATTTCAATTTATAAATATACTCCATTTTATTGATCTATTATTCTATAGGTATGAATTTGATGTTTTTAATTTCTCTCTCTTTTTTTTAGGATTTTATTTATTTGTTTGACAGAGAGAGAGATAGCGAGAGCAGGAACACAAGCAGGGGGAGTGGGAGAGGGAGAAGCAGGCTTCCCGCTGAGCAGGGAGAACAATGTGGGGCTTGATCCCAGGACCCTGGGATCATGACCTGAGCCAAAGGCAGACAGTTAACGACTGAGCCACCCAGGCGCCCCTTTAATTTCTCCTAATATGTGTTTGTGTATTCTTTTTTTTAAGTTTTAATTTAAATTCAAGTTAGTTCACATACAACGTAATATTAGTTTTAGGTATATGATATAGTGATTTAACATTTCCATACAAAACCAGGTACTCATCACTACAAGTGCACTCCTTAATCCCCATCAGCTATTTCACCCAAGCCCCCACCCACCTTCCCTCTGGTAACCATCAGTTTGTTCTCTAATAGTTAAGAGTCTGTTTCTTGGTTTGCTTCTCCCTCTCTCCTCTTTCCCCTTTGCTCATTTTTTTGTTTTGTATTGTAAATTCCACATATGAGTGAAATCCAATGGTATTTGTATTTCTTTTACTGACTTATTTCACTTAGCATAATACTCTCAAGCTGCATCTATGTTGTTACAAATGGGCACGATTTCATTCATTTTTATGGCTGAGTAATATTCTATTGTGTGTGTGTGTGTACATATATATGGGCCATAATCTGGCTATTGTAGATAATGCTGCTATAAACATCAAGATACATGTAGCCCTTTGAATTAGCATTTTTGTATTCTTTGGGTAAATTTGTGCAATTGCTGTATTTTAGGGTAGTTCTATTTTTAATTTTTTGAGGAATCTCCATATTGTTTTCCATAGTGGCTGCATCAGTTTACATTCCCACCAACACTGCAAGAGGGTTCCCCTTTCTCCACATCCTCACCATCACTTGTTTTTTCTTATACTGTTGATTTTAGCCATTCTGAGAGGTGGAAGGTGATATCTCTTGTCATTTTGATTTGTACTTCCCTGATGATCCGTGATGTTGAGCATGTTTTCATGTGTTTGTTGGCCATCTGTATGTCTTTTTTGGAAAAATGTCTATTCATGTCTTCCACCCATTTTTGGATTGGATTATTCAGCTTTTGGGTGTTGAATTGTATAAGTCCTTTATAGATTTTGGATACTAACCCTTTATCAAATATGTCATTTGCAAATATCTTCTCCCATTCTGTAGGTTGCCTTTTAGTTTTGTTGATTGTTTCCTTTGCTGTGCAGGAGCTTTTTATTTTGATGAAGTCCCAATAGTTTATTTTTGCTTCTGTTTCCCTTGCCTCAGGAGACCTATCTAGAAAGAAGTTGCTACAGCTGATGTCAAAGAAGTAACTGTGCTCTCCTCTAGGATTTTTATGGTTTCATGTCTCACATTGGGGTCTTTAATACATTTTTGGATTTATTTTTATGTATGGTATAAGAAAGTGGTCTAGTTTCATTCTTTTGCACGTTGCCACCCAGTGTTCCCATCACCATTTGTTAAGGAGATTTTTTTCCCATTGGATATTCTTTCCTGCTTTGTTAAAGATTAATTGACAGTATAGTTGTGGGTTCATTTCTGGGTTTTCTATTCTGTTCTACTGATCTATGTGTTTGTTTTTGTGCCAGTACCATACTGTTTTGGTCACTATAGCTTTGTAATATAACTTGAAGTCCAAAATTTTGATGCCTCCAGCCTTGCTTTTCTTTTTCAAGATTGCTTTGGCTTTTTGGAGTCTTTTGTGGTTCCATACAAATTTTGGGGTTGTTGGTTCTAGTTCTGTGAAAAATGCTGGTGGTATTTTGATAAGGATTGCACTAAATGTGTTGATTGCTTAAGAAAGTATAGACATTTTAACAATATTTTTTCTTCCAATCCATGAGCATGAAATACAAACAATTATAAGAGAATATTATGAAAAACTATATGCCAACAAATTGGACAGCCTAGAAGAAATGGATAAATTCCTAGAAGCATATAAACTTCCAAAACTGGAACAGGAAGAAATGAAAAACTTGAACAGACCAATAACCAGCAAAGAAACTGAATCAGCAATCAAAAAACAACCAACAAACAAAAGCCCAGGGCCAGATGGCTTCAAAGGCTAATTCTACCAACATTTAAAGAAGAGTTAATACCTATTCTCAAACCTTTCCAAAAAAGAGAAAAAGGAAAACTTCCACATTCGTTCTATGAGGCTAGCATTATCCTGATACCAAAACCAGATAGAGACTCCACTGAAAAAGCAAACTATGGGCCAATATCCCTGATAACCCTGGAAGCAAATCTTCTCAATAAAATACTAGCAAACAGAATGCAACAGTACATTAAAAAATCATTCACCACGATCAGTGGATTTATCTTGGGTTGCAAGGGTGGTTCAATATTTGTAAATCAATCAACATGATGCACCACACTAATAAAAAAAAATATAAGAACCATGGGATATTTCAATAGATGCAGAAAAACCATTTGACAATGTACAACATTCAACATCCATAGAAACCCTTAACAAAGTAGGTTTAGAGGGAACATACCTCAACACAATAAGGCCATCTATGAAAAACCCACAGCTGAGAACTTTTCCTTTATGGTCAGGAACAAGATAGGGATGTTCACTTTCGCCACTGGTATTTACCATAGTCCTGGAAGTCCTGGCTACAACAATCAGACAACAAAAAGAAATAAAAGAGATACAAATGGGAGTCAATCCCATTTACAATTGCACCAAAAACAATAAGATACCTAGGAATAAACCTCACCAAAGAGATGAAAGACCTGTACTCTGAAAATTATATGATCTTGATAAAAGAAATTGAAGAAGACACAAGAAATGGAAAGACATTACATGCTCTTGAGCATTCTTCATGCACCTGTATAAGAACATATTTATCCAGAACTATGATTTATATGTACAATAGTTTACCTAGGATATATAGCCAGATGTAGAATGACTGGAACACAAGGCAAGCCCATTTTCAGTTTTACTAGAAAGTACAAAACTTTTTAACCAAGTGGTGGTAACCAATTTACACTTCCATCAGCAATACAGAGTAATTCCAAATCCTGTATACCCACATTAGCAACTAATGTAGTCCAATCCATGCCAATTTAGTAGGTCTAAAATAGTGTGCCATTGTGATTTTCATTTGTATTTCCCCAATTATTAATGTCATTGAGCATCCCTTAATGTTATTTGTGTAGTTGTGTTTATATGGACTTGTTTATGTTTTTCACCAGTTTTCTAACCTGGTCGTTTATCTTTTTACTTATTTATTTCTTAATTTTTGAAATGTTCTGTGTACTATTTTAATTTCAGTTAATGAGTTGTGAATATTTTATTTTAGTCCATAACTTGTATGTAGGGGAGTTCAGTATCCTATTTTAAACAATGGATCAATCGTTTAGACAGATAATCAATAAGAAAACACTGGACTCAAATACACATTAGACCAGATGAACCTAACAGACATATACAGAACATTCCAACCAATAGCAGTAGAATACACATGGAATATTCTCCAGACTAGATAATATGTTAGGCTGCAAACCAAGTGATAAGAAATTTAAAATTGAAATCATATGAAGCATGTTTTCCAACAACAATGTTATGAAGCCAGAAATCAATTACAAGAGGAAAATTAGAAAATCCACAATATGTAGAGGCTAATTAACACACTGCTAAAATGACTAATGGGTTAAAGAAGAAATCAAAAAGGAAATAAAAAAAAATCCTGAAAAAATGAAAATGGAAACACAAATAGCAAAACTTATGAGATGCAGCAAAAACAGTTATTAGAGGGAAGTTTAGAGTGAAAAACAGCTACATTAAGAAAAAAGAAAGGTATGAAGTAAACAACCAAATTTTATACATCAAGAAAATATAAAAAGAGCAAACAAAGATCAAAGTTAGTAGAAGAAAGGAAATAATAAAGATCAGAGCAGAAACAAATGGAATAGAAACTAGAAAGACAATAAAAAAGACCAAAGAAACTAAAAGCTATTTTTTGAAAACATAAAACTGACAAAACTTGAGCTAGATTAATTAAGAAAAAAGATGACTCAAATAAGTAAAATCAGAAATAAGGAGGAGATTTACAACTGATAACCCAGAAATACTAACAATCATAAAAAAACTACTATGAATTATTATATACCAACAAATTAGATAAACTAGAAGAAATGGATAAATTTCTAGCAACATAGAACCTAGCAAGAGCAAATCATGAAGAAATAGAGAATCTGAAAAGATCAATAATGAATAGAGAATCAATAATCAAAAGGTTCCTAACAAATAAAAGTCCATGACCAGATGGCTTCACTGGTAGATTCTACCATATGTTCAAAGAATTAATACCAATCCTTCCCAAACTCTCTCAAAATATTGAAGAAGAGGGAACATTTCCAAGCTCATTTTATGAGGCAAGCATTACCCTGATATCAATGTCAGACAAAGACACTATAAGAAAAAGAAATTATTTTTTTAAGCTTATTAAACTTCAGGGTGGAGACTTCCATTGTGCTTCTTTTTTTTTTTAATTTTATTTTATTATGTTGTGTTAGTCACCATACATTACATCATTAGTTTTTGATGTAGTGTTCCATGATTCATTGTTTGCGTATAACACCCAGTATTCCTTTCAGTACATGCCCTCCTTAATACCTATCACTGGGCTAACCCATCCCCCCCACCCCCCTCCCCTCTAAAACCCTCAGTTTGTTTCTCAGAGTCCATAGTCTCTCATGGTTCGTCTCCCCCTCTGATTTCCCCCACTTTGTTTTTCCCTTCCTACTATCTTCTTCTTTTTTTTTAAACATATAATGTATTATTTGTTTCAGAGGTACAGTCTGTGATTCATCAGTCTTACACAATTCACAGTGCTCACCATAGCACATACCCTCCCCAATGTCCATCACCCAGCCACCCCATCCCTCCCACCCCCCACTACTCCGGCAACACTCAGTTTGTTTCCTGAGATTAAGAATTCCTCATATCAGTGAGATCATATGATACTTGTCTTTCTCTGATTGACTTATTTCATTTAGCATAATACCCTCTAATACCATTCACGTCATTGCAAATGGCAAAATTTCTTTTTTTTTTTGATGGCTGCATAATATTTCATTGTATATATGTACCACTTCTTCTTTATCCATTCATCTGTTGATGGACATCTTGGCTCTTTCCATAGTTTGGCTATTGTGGACATTGCTGCTATGAACATCGGGGTGCACATACCCCTTCGGATCACTACATTTGTATCTTTGGGGTAAATACCCAGTAGTGCAATTGCTGGGTCATACGGTAGCTCTATTTTCAACTATTTGGGGAACCTCCATCCTGTTTTCCAGAGTGGCTGCACCAGCTTGCATTCCCACCAACAGTGTAGGAGGGTTCCCCTTTCTCCGCATCCTCGCCAACATCTGTCATTTCCTGACTTGTTAATTTTAGCCATTCTGACTGGTGTGAGGTGGTATCT
>NC_138382.1:44109410-44125526 GCF_054177405.1 Leptonychotes weddellii
GAGTTTGATAAGTTCTTTGTAGATTTTGGATACTAGCCCTTTATCTGATATGTCATTTGCAAATATCTTCTCCCATTCTGTCAGTTGTCTTTTGGTTTTTTTGACTGTTTCTTTTGCTGTGCAAAAGCTTTTCATCTTGATGAAGTCCCAATAGTTCATTTTTGCCCTTGCTTCCCTTGCCTTTGGTGATGTTCCTAGGAAGAAGTTGCTGCAGCTGAGGTCGAAGAGGTTGCTGCCTGTGTTCTCCTTTAGGATTTTGATGGATTCCTGTCTCACATTTAGGTCTTTCATCCATTTCGAGTCTATTTTTGTGTGTGGTATAAGGAAATGGTCCAGTTTCATTCTTCTGCATGTGGCTGTCCAATTTTCCCAACACCATTTGTTGAACAGACTGTCTTTAAGGAAAAGAAATTATAAGCCAATATCCCTGATGAGCATAAATGCAAAAATCCTTAACAAAATATTAACAAACCAAGTTTAACAGTACATTAAAATGATCATACACCATGATCAAGTAGGATTTACTCCTGGAATGCAAGGATGGTTAAACATGTGCAAATTGACAAATGTGAAATACCACATTAATTGCATAGAAGATAAAAATCATATGATCATCTTAATAGATGCTAAAAAGGTATTTGACAAAATTCAACTTCCTTACATGCTAAAACATCTTGGCTCAACATATTGGCTATAGAAGGAATGTGCCTCAACATAATAAAGGCCACATACAACAAGCCCACAGCTGACATTATGCTCAACATTGAAAAGCTAACGATTTTCCTTTAAGATCAGAAACAAGACAAGGATGATCACTCTTATCACTTTTATTGAACATAGTACTGGAAGTCCTAGCCAGAGCAATTAGGAAAGAAAGAGAGGGGCACCTGGGTGGCTCAGTTGGTTAAGCGACTGCCTTCGGCTCAGGTCATGATCCTGGAGTCCTGGGATCGAGTCCCACATCAGGCTCCCTGCTCGGCAGGGAGCCTGCTTCTCCCTCTGACCCTCCTCCCTCTCATGCTCTCTGTCTCTCATTCTCTCTCTCTCAAATAAATAAATAAAATCTTTAAAAAAAAAAAAAAGAAAGAAAGAGAAATAAAATGCATCCAAATTGGAAGGGAAGAAGTAAAATTATGGATGACATAATCTTATATAGAGAGAAAATCCTAAAAATTCAACCAAAAAACTGCTAGAATTAGTAAATAAATTCAGTAATGTTGCAGGATTCAAAATCAACATACAAAAATAAGTAGTGTTTCTATACACTAAGAACTATCAGAGAAAATATGATGATAATCTCATTTACAACAGCTTCAAAAAATAAGATATTTAGTAATAAATTTTACTCAGGAGGTGAAAGATTGTACACTTGAAATCTATAAATATTGATGAAAGGAATTGAAGAAGTCACAACTAAATGAAAAGATATTCCATTGACATGGATTAGAAGAATTAATACTGGTAACATGCCCATGCCACCCAAAACAATCTACAGATTCAAGTAATCCCTACCAAAATTCCAATGGAATTTTTCATAGAAATAGAACAAACAATCCTAAATTTTGTATTGAGCCACAAAAGACCTCAAAAAGCCAAAGAAATCTTGAGAAAGAATAAAGTTGGAAGCATCACACTCCTGATTTCAAACTATATTACAAAACCTATAGTAATCAAAACAGTATGGTATTAGCATAAGAACAGACAGACAGATCAGTGGAACACAACAGAGAACACAGAGATAAATCCACGCATAAATGTTCAATTAATTTTTGACAAGGCACCAAAAGTATTCAATGGAGAAAGGATATTCTTTTCAAAAATGGTGTTGGGAAAATTGGACAGCTACATGCAAAGGAGTTAAATTGGACCTCTACCCAACAGCATATACAAAAATCAAGCCACAAAAAATTAATATTGTAAATGAATTCAATATTACATTGAATATAAGACCTGAAATTGTAAAGCTCCTAGAAGAAAACATAAGTTCCTGGACATCTTGGCGATGATTTTTTGGATTTGGCACCAAAAGCAAAGGCCATAAGTGGGACTCAATCAAACAAAAAGGCTGCACAGCAAAAGAATCCATCAACAAAATGAAAGCAACCTATGGAAGGAGAGAAAATATTTGCAAACCACATATCTGATAAGGGGGTAATATCCAAAATATACAAAAAACTACTACAACTCACAGGAAACAAGCAAACAAAACAGTCTGATTAAAAAATGCACAAAGGACTTGCATAGGCATTTTTCCAAAGAAGATAAATGGCCAACAGGTATGTTATAAGGTGCTCAACATTACTAATCATCAGGGAAATGCAAATCAAAACCATAATAAGATATCCCCTCACATGTGTTAGGATGTTTATTATTAAAAAGACAGGCGCTAACAAATGCTGGCAAGGTTGTAGAAAAAGAATCGTGGATCACTACATCAAAAACTAATGATGTATTGTATGGTGACATAACATAATAAAATAAAAAAATAATAAATAATAAATAGCTATTAACCCTTAAAAAAAAAAGAAATTCCTTATATACTATTGGCAGGAATGTAAGTCAGTACAGCCATTATGAAAAACAGTATGGAGGTTCCTCAAGAAATTAAAAATACAAGTAACGTATGATCCCATAATGCCACTTCTGGGTATATATCCAATGAAAATATAATCATAATCTCGAAGAGATATATGTACTTCTCATGTTTATTGCAGCATTATTCACAATAGCCCAGGTATGAAAACAACCTCTGTGTCTCTCAGTGGCTAGTTGATAAAGAAAATATGACAATGGGATATTAATCAGCATTGAAAAAAAAAGAAAATCCTGTCATTTGTGGCATGGATAAACCTGGAAGGCATTATGCTAAGTGAAAAAAGCCAGACAGAGAATATCAAATACTGCATGGAATCACATATGTGGAATCCCCTACACCCCGAAAAAAAGTCAGACTCATAGAAACAGAGTAGAATTGTGGTTGTCAGAGTCTGGGGACTGGAGGAAACAGGGAGAGGTTGGTAAAGGAGAGAAACTTTTAGTTATAAATGATTAGCTCTGAGGAGCTAATGTGTAACATGGTGATTACAGTTGATATTACTGTAATGTATAATTGAAATTTGTTAAGAGGACATAACTCAAGTATTCTCACTAAAAAAAAAAAGTAAGTAGGTGATAGGTGTTTTAATGAACTTGCTGTGGAATTCTTTCACAATGAAGATATATATCAAATTATCATGCTCTGCACTTTAAATATAATTTTTTGGTCGATTATACTTCAATCAAGCTGAAAAAATTCCCTTCTTATCTGAAGGTCATACAGATATTCTCCTATTTTGTCTTCTAAAAATTCGTAAACATTTCTTATTATATTTTGCTTTTGAAATATTTTGGAATTAATTTTCGTTAAGGTGTCAAGTTTCCACACATAGTTTTGTTGTTTTATTTATCTATCTCCGCTTTTCATGTATCTCATTGTCTTATTTACAATAGCTGTAAAATAAGACTTTTTACCTCATCAGAAGTAGTGTTGTTTTTTTTTTTTTTCTATTCTTCAGACATGTTCTGGTTCTTCCTTGCTCATATGGCAACTAAAACAAAACAAAACACCAAGTCTAAAACAAATATAACTGTGATGGCATGTTGATCAGAATTTTAGTGTACTTATTGAATAATATAGAAAGTATTGGTATCTAAACAATAACATTTCTATGAACATGGTATATTTTCCATATATTTAAATGTTTTTAAAGTGTCTTTCAATATAGTTTTATCTATTTCCACAAATTTTATGCATTTCTTCAGTTATATTTATTCCTGGGTACTTAAAATTTTGTTGTGATTTTAGATGGCTTCTTGCATTTTAATTACATGTACTACATATTCATTGCTGGTGGATCAAAATGGAATAATTTAAAATATTTTTTTGAAAATAATAACTTGGTAAATTATCTTATGAGTCCTAATCCTTATCGATAGATCCTTTTCAATTTTTTATGTAGGCCATAATTTTCTCTGCAAATACTGATTCTTTTTTTCTATTCCTAGTCCTTATACCTTTTATTTTCGTTCCTTATCTTTATTCCCTAACCAGAACTTTCAGCACAGTGTTTAAACGTACCAGTGAAAGTATCTTTGTCTTACTTCTGTTCTTAAAGGTAATATAAACTTTTCACATCAAGTATGATGACTGCTGTGGGTTTTATGTCAATTCCCTTTTTCAGATTAAAGTATTCCCTTCCATTGCTAGTTAAGAATGATGCCTAAATGCCATATATTAGCTAAATATTATCTGGCATCTTTTGGGATAATTTTATGATATATGTTGTTTTCTAATATCTTGTTTAGAGTTTTTTTCATCTGCAGTCATTAAGTGTATATTTTGTGGATACACTGGGCTATTTTTTCCTTACCTTTCTCCATCTGCTTCTGCTTTTTTAAGGTTAGGATAGCAGCGTCATAAAATACATTGGAGTGTTTTTCCTCCTTTTACATATTCTGGAAAATTGTGTGTAAGTTTGAATATTTTTGTTCTTAGATCACATAGATAAAATTATCTGGTTTTAGCATTTTGTTTCTAAGAAGATTTTAATTACTTTTTCAATTATTTTAGTGATTAAAACATTCAACTTAACTATTTCTTCTTAAAACACAGTGTATTTGTTTTAAATGTGAGCTAGAGTCCAGAAACAATGTTTGACTCATATATAGTACCAGTGTTCTCATTTTTTTCTTGGTAATGAAGTTCCCGCATTTCATATTCCTTCACATTTAACTTGCTAACGAAGGGCTCTAATTGTAATGTATGCCTCTCTCTATATATTTCTTTTTGTCTGTCCCAGGAGACATCATGTAATCAAAATTCATGCTAGATCACATGAAACACTTCATAGAAGAGCATAATTAAAAATAAAAACATATTTTCTACAAAACATACGTAAAGTGAGTGAGCAGGATGCTGATTGTGCTGCCGCTGGATTTATGATTCAGGATATTAAGTAACGCTAATATTTAAGATGAAGATTAGAGGTTTAGATAATGCAACTTTGGGTACGAAAATCTAGAAATTGAAGCAGCTGAAGGGAAAAACTGCCTAGTTAACATCTGCCAGGAGATATCCTGGAAGGTAGAGCACACGAGAGCAGGTTTTACTGTTGCCTTTTCCATATGAGTGCACAGAAGCCCGACTTCCAGCTGCTAGCCCCTGCATTCTTTTTTTTCCTCTTTTTTCTCTTTTTCCCAAGAGTTTGTTTGGCTATTGGGACCTTCTTAGCCCACCTGGCCACTGGCAATGTCAGGAAATTAATGCCTCTTCTCCTTCCTGGGGTCCTCAGGTAATGGCAATTGGTGTATAAGAATTATCCCAGTTTTCTCTCCTTCCTGAGGACATAACTCAAGTGAGTGCTGTATAGTGGTTCCCAGAATTCCCCAGTTGTTGGAGGAGGTCATGGAGAGGACATGTTGACTCACAAGCTGGGAAATGGGAGGCTCCTCACTTTCTCTCCTATCCTTGGAATGTTCGTTCTCCTCGCCCTTCCCACAGTGGGAGCCATTTTCAAGGATATAGCCTTGAGAAAACCATGTGTTATTGAGATCATTTGAATGGTATATGTGAGTGAACCCGGTTAAGACCTCTGTATAAACTTTTAAGATTTGGGTGACCTGGTGCGGAGATCTACTCATCTTGTGGCCGCCCAAGACATGCCTTGTAAGTAAGTTCTCTGTCCTATTACCATGTCCACCTATAATCTGGAGTGGCCCGCCTCTCTCTTCGGTCTGTCCCTGCCCTCTGTGTTATGGAGGCCAATTAGTAAACCAACACGTGGGATTAAGCTACTGTTTCCCTAAGTGGTAACTTGATTTATACACACTTCTTCTTCATCTCAGTTCCCCAATCTCCTATCTACGTTTCCTGGAATTACATTCCAAATAAACTAATTGTACTTGAATACCTTTCTCAGGACCAGCTTATTTGGAAACCCCACAAAGGCAGAAGTTTTCCTAGGAAATGGGTCCTCAGGATGGTTTTGTGTAATTGGACAACTTGCTAGCCAAATGATCACAATGCTTCCGTTGATGGTCCTGGTTGATGATAATCTCTGGCATGCTTTTTTTGTTTTTGTTTATTTAAAGATTTATTTTTTTAAAGGTGAGGGAGGGGCAGAGGAAGAGAGAGAGAGAGACTCTCCAAGCAGACTCCCTGCTGAGAGTGGAGCCCGACAGGGGGCTCCATCCCAGGACCCCAAGATCACAACCTGAGTCAGACCAAGAGTCAGACATTTAACTAACTGAGCCACCCAGGTACTCCTCTGGCCTGTTTTTACATCGCAATTACTAAGAATGTTCTCTGGAGTGAATCGAAATGGGATGCAGGTATAAGAGGATAGACTATGCCATATTTCTAGCAGTTAAGTGTTACTGAAACAATGTTATTTAGAAGGCCCGTGGAATTGGTTCATTTTGGTCAAGTGTCATCAATGAGCCAGGAAGAAAATATACAACTCATAGCATCCAATTCCCAACTCAGGATATGGTGAGAGAGCCAGAAATCCTCTGGGACTATTGAAAGAGATCCTCATCTACCACAGGCAAGAAAAAATAAGAAATAGAGGTTGGTGGCAGACATTAATTCCCAGGATCTTTAGGTCTATCATCACTCTCTTTGGTGGTCGTTTTTTTTTTTTTTAAGATTTTATTTATTTGACAGAGACACAGTGAGAGAGGGAACACAAGCAGGGGGAGTGGGAGAAGGAGAAGCAGGCTTCCCGCGGAGGAGGGAGCCCAATGCGGGGCTGGATCCCAGGACTCTGGGATCATGACCTGAGCTGAATCAGACGCTTAATGACCAAGCCAGCCAGGCGCCCCTCTCTTTGGTGTTCTTATATTTATTTCCTTTTCACTTCTGTTAAAGAAATGAAATTATTTTTAAGATATGGAAAGTCAGGTACTTTGTAGTACCACATACAAAGCCACTTACTTTGACTATGTATTTCTAGTGATAGCTAAATATATTTCTTTAGAAGCCTTCATATCTGATGTAATCTGGACTAATAGATGACTGGTTAATCAAAAAGTCTGTTGAAACAGGAAATTGGTGAAATAAGAGACGATCATTTCTTCTAGTTTAACTTAAACACATGTGAATATTCCTGCCAATATCAATACATTTGGAGGGCCAGGGCCTATGTTCAGAGGATGATTCCATCCATATTTTATCAGTTTACATAGCTTTTAACTTAATAAAGTAAGATGTCATTACCTGAGGTGGCTTATTTGCCTCATGCACATTCAGTGTATTAAGGGTCAGTACTATCAATTTTACTGCTCAATGGCTTAAGTAGAGGTCAATGAAAAGATCTTTTATTTTTTCACAGATGAATTTCATGGGCTTCTGAAAAGGAGTGTCTAGTACAGTTATGGTATAATAATCTAGAAAATGTGTTAGAGTGACAGAGTTTCTAAATACACCAACATATGGAAATGCTATAAATAATTTTTATCAACAAATGAACATAATGTTATAGAAGAATGATAAAAAAAATTAAGATTCCTTATGGATTGTCCTCTTTTCTTTCCTCTTTCCACAGTTTTTATTTAAGTTTTTGCCATTTCTTACTGGGATATTTTGCATTTGATATGGGTCTTCATCATATTCTAGTTTTGGGAACATGTGGGCAAATTGCCAATCTGTTCCTAAAATGGATATTATAATAGTTCCTAAATATTAGAAATGTTATAAGGACTGTTAAGTGAGATTATATGTGTAAGTGGTAAGTACAGGGATCAGATTATTGAAAACACTCGGTAAAAATTATTTTTATAATATTAATGAAAATAATACTTGCAAAGTTTACTTGTCTAAATAGTGTTTTGATCCTAGATTATTTTTCTGAAGTTTTTATTTTTTTCCTTGTAATCACTTGTGGAGGCAATAAGGAGGCTACATTTTTTAGGATATGTTTTCTTCTATTTCAGTAGATTTTCAGAAAAGTAGATAAATTATGTTTTTTTTTCTACCATTTAATATAAATACTTCTAAAATAAAGAGCAAATTTAGAAAGAAAAAAAAAACTCTATGATACATTGTTAATCCTGTTAGGTGTTAAGTAGGAGAAAAAGAGTGTATATTAATAAATAGTATAAACTGATTTTTGTAAAAGCAAACAACACAACATCAGCCCACCCACCCAATCTCTATCCAGAATAAACACAAGATTTATATGTGCATGGATTTATAGCAAGTTTTTATAACTGTTTACCTCCAGAGTTAAGACATGGAAGGGGTTGGAAGAGAGACTATCAATTAATAATTATTGATATAATAATAGTATATTATTATATATTTTTGAATTGGTCCACTGATCACAAGGACATACTACTTTGATGATTTTAAATATATTTAGATTTTTCAACATATGAAAGTCATTTGGATCATTCACATGTAAAAGAGTGAGCAAATCATGCTATTTTAAAAACATTTATATTAAGAAAGTTAAGAAAACTTTTTAAAAAATTAAAAGGATAGGGCTTATTCCCTGGTATTCTTTCCCATGAGCCTTTTTTTCTGTCTCAGTAGTTAAAACAGATGCCATTTAGAAATTTAAACAGTTTCACATCATGAATGTTAATTTAAATACATTCCAGTAATCATTTCAGGAAATTATATTGGCTGCTAGCAAATATCAGTTTTCTTCTGGATATAAGCATTTGACAGAATAAAAAAATGTATTAGCTTTCCTCAGCATTTGCTCCAGAACTTCTTGGACTAGTGGGATCTACTAAAAGTGAGTGAAATCGGCAAAGGGCAAGTCTCTTATCTGTCAGTTGCTAACTTCTGTGATTGCTATAAAGTAAAGAGCCAGATCCTTTGGGGAGCAGATTTCTTCCAAGAAATGAGTCACTGTATATTCCATTAATATTTTCAGGTCCCTACAAAGATGGGGGTCTCTCACCAAATGTAATTTTATGAAAAAAGATAAAATTGATTTAAAATGACATTTCAAAATAAAAAGACAATGGAAGTGTTTATTTTCATATTGTTTTAATACTCTAACTTAAAGAAGAATATAAAATTCAAAGGACTTTAATCGTGTATTTCATGACATCCTCAGTCTCCAAATACAAAATAGAATCTCTTTTGATAGTTCAATTTGATTTCTAAAAAAAGTTTTCAGAGAAAAAACTCATACCGCATCTCTGATTGAATTAATTTGCTGTTGTCCATCAGTCTGAAGTAGTCAAACTGGTGTGTACCCATAAGTATGATCAGATTGCTCCAGAATTTGTGAGGGAGCAGGCCTCACAGAAATAATTTGCTCTATTTCCTTTCCCAGTTTTATTTTTTTCTTTTTCTTTTTCCAACTCTTACACTTTTGTTTACTTAATCCCCCAAAACAGTCTCTGCTCTAATCCTAAGCTTGGGAGTGAAGCCTGTCTCTACTGCCAAGGGCTGGAGGTCTGGTTGGGGAAGTGGTTTCAATACCTTACATTTTCTTATGTGTAGTAGATACCTTGTCAGTTGCCCTGCATAGATCTTGTGCTCCCATGTTGGAACTGGCCTTGGCCTGACTTGTGGGGTCATGGTCTGGCATTCCAGTTCAGAAATTGTGTCCTACTAAGCTATACTCAATTTTACCTTGACAGTCTGCCCCACAATTGTGTTTCTCAAGGAACGAGGGCATTTTTATGTGTTTACCTTCACTCCAAACATGTCAAAGTCATCTCCCCTCCGTTGCCTGTCTGTGTGCAGTGGTGCCTTTTGGACGGGTTCTTTCTGCTTCCATGTCTCTTCTGTATTGCTTGGTTCTTGATAATTCTTTTATGGAACTCACTTACTGCTAAGAACTTCTTATCACACCCTCTTGCTGGGTTCCCTTGTCAGTGACTTTTGGACACCATCACTTCTCAACAACATCAGAGACCCTCTCACTATTTCCATAGCTTTTGTCCTTTAGAAGGTTTTATTTTCTTTTAATTTTAATTTCTACATTTTATTTTATGGTTTCTGTTAACTATACAGAATCAATCAAGGGTTATCAGCAGTATTACCAAGAAATACTAAGAATGACAGTTAGAGCTTGTCCTCCTTTATGACTAAAATGTAAACAGTGTTCAGATGATGGGCTTATGGGTGTTTACACTTTTAAAACAATCTTTAATATCATTTTATTATTAGATGTGCTTCATAATTCTTTACTAACTCATCTCCATGGCACTAACACGACTACCTTAGATAGACCCTTATCTATTTTGTGCTTCTGTTTTAAAGTTCAAAGTTTATCTTCATTGAATCATGACTGAATTCTGAATTCTTGTTATAAAGATACTTGAGTTTCTTAGTGACTTTCAAAGTAGAGAAGACTGATAATGAAACTAACTGAATAAATCCGTCCATTTATTTATATATTTATTCGTGATATGTAATAAGTAATCAGTTAAGCCCTGAGGATATATATTTGGAGAATACCTTTACTCTTGATATTCTCACAGTATAAAGGGGAAAGGCCAATTTGTAAACAAATAATTAGCATCCAGTGTGCTTGGTACTAAGGGAGAAAGTTATGACATTGCTAATGGAGAGACACTGCCCCAATCAGAAGCACTCTATCAATGATAGAGGTTGGAAATAGAATATCATTTGTTTTCTCAGATATTGAGTCTTTCCAATCTTCAGGGTTTCTAGGATGTTTCCTTCATTGTATATCTCTTTTGTTCTATAGCAAGTTCTCTTCCAGAATCTTGGCTCAACCACTGGTCAATAAGCACATGTTTATACAAAAAGCTGAGAGAAGCATTGTTCATTCAAAGTATATCTAATGTCATGTCTTGTGAATTGCTTCCAGGACATATGTATCTCTTCTTTTCTTTCCTTTGTGTTTATTCTTCTCCTTCATCAGATGCTTCTGCACCCTGGTCTCTATTTCATAGGTGCTGAATATACAAGTGTAGTAGTAATAGTATGGTTTTAGAATCCTGACCATTTGCTAGTTGTATAACCTTGGGTGAATTACTAATTATTCTCCGCATCTTTTCATTCATCTGTAAAATGAGTTAATGTCAAATTTTCAGCATTAATATGCAATTAAATAAGGATTCAGAGTACTGTTCTATCTTGAAAACAGTAGAAACTAAGGAAGTTATCTTGATCTCCTTTCTCTCCTATTCAAATGACTTACCAAAACAACTTTGAAATGTATATTGGGAAAAGTAGATGCAATATTCAGTGCACACATTGGCTTAAAATTCAGTTGCACTACTTTAAGAATAATGATAACTGTAATCATATACTAAAAATAAAACTGCCTGGAAAGGTCAGAAAACACTTCTAATAGCTTTTCAACATAGAAGTTTTCAACATAGAAATGCATAGAAGTTAAAACAACAAAAACATGCAATAATAAAGTCTGATTGAGCTTCACAAATCAACAATATGTATCTTTCTCCTTCTTTCTGGAAAGTTCAAGTGCATAATACAGTTTGAACATTCACTGTGGACTGGTGACATGCTACATGCTATTCCTAAATGAGTTAGGTTAAGTCGTCCTATTATCATACAAGTTAAATTTGGTATTTATGCAGGCACATAGAGCAGAAGCTCTGAGGAAGTCTAAACAGACAGCAGTACAAACATTTGCCTTTGGAGAAATCCAGGGATGATTCAAAGAATTGCTGTAAGAAATGAACCTTGGGGGCGCCTGGGTGGCTCAGATGGTTAAGTGTCTGCCTTCAGCTCAGGTCATGATCCCAGGGTCCTGGGATCGAGGCCCACATCGGGCTCCTGGCTTGGCGGGGAGCTTACCTCTCCCCCTGCTCATGCGCGCTCTCTCTCTCTCTGTATCTCTGTGTCTCAAATGAATAAATAAAATCTTTTTTAAAAAAAGAAAAGAAATGAACCTTGGGAATTAATTTGAAAATGGAGGAGGTAACTGTTCAGAGAAGCAGGAGAGGAATTAAAACACAAACGGGGTGCCAGGGTGACTTAGTTTGTTAAGTGGCTGACTCTTGATTTCAGCTCAGGTCATCATGATCTCAGGGTCATGAGATTGAGTCCTGTGTCGGGCTCTGTGCTCAGTGGAAAGTCTGCTTGAGATTCTCTCTCTCTCTCTGTCCCTCCCCCTTCATGTGTGCACTCTTTCTCTCTCAAACAAAAAAAATAAAATACAAACAAAACCAAAGACCAGAAAACATAGCCAGGAATCAAAAAATACCAAATAAAATAAAATTAAAAAAAAGTGAGGAAAAGGGAAGGAAGCAATGAAGAGATGAGAAAAAAGACATATTAATGGGCCAAATGGTGAATTGATTCTGTTTGCTTGAGCTGATAAGTGGAAAAAACTTGCCTTGAATCTTTGAAATAATCTCACCACACACAACCTTCTAATCCTGATGGAGTTTTACAACAGCAAAGAAAAGGCAAATATGAGATACAGAATTTTCTTTCTATAGAAACTATGAAAAACAGTTGGAATTTGGACAGATCAGAGGATCCCAGTCAGCTCAAGAGTTTGACAAATATTTGTTATGTGCCTACCCTTTATATCATCATCATCATCAATATTATCATCATCATCATTTCAGGTGATGGAATGTAATGTGATTAAGAACTGATCCTTGTCTTCAAGGGGATCACCATTCTTGTGAGGCAGATACTCAGGTAAAGACACATTGAAAATCACATTATATGTTCTTACTAGAAATAGGAACAGTATGACATAGGAAACAGAGGAAAAGATTTATTCCAATTTGAGGACTTTTGGAAACTTTTCTGGGGATATAAAAAAAATAAATTTTGTTTTGACAGGATTTATGGAGTTAACAAAGGTAGAAAGTTGATAAGTTCCTAGGGAGTGGTGGCAGCATGAGCAAAGTAAAAAATGTGTGAACCAGCATGGTATGTATAGGAAATTAAAGAAGTTGGTTATTGTGAGATCCAGGATTCAGAGACAGGAATTAAAGTTGGTAAATGTTAGGATATAAAAGACTTCATACGGGAAGATAATGAAATTTGATGGGAAGGAGATTCTGTAGATCGAGTGTCCAAAAAAAAAAAAAACAACAACAAAAACAAGTTCTACAGATAGTCTCTTTTTTGAGATCCACATCAAATAAAAACAATTTGAGACTTTGTGTTAGAGTCAGATTCCAGTTCTTTGATGGCAGCACCCATTCTTCTTTGCTCATGGCAGTCATCTCCTGAGATGAGAAGGCTTTTACTCAGGGCATGTGTTCTCTGTTGTGCCACTGTGGCCACTCCTCACACAAAGTTTACATACACACTTACTAGCTTTATTCTTATCCTGCCCAACTAGACATTTGACTTTGCTAGCTCTCCTCTTGATGTTGGTTATCTACATGCGAGAAAACTATTAACGTATTTTAAGTTCTGCATGATATGTTTAATTGGGGGATTTGTGGAAAGGCCAGAAGGAGAGCAAGAAACGGGCAGAACATTTAGAAGATTGTAATCATTAATGTGAACCTTAACTAAAACTTGCTTACATTTAGCACATTGCGGTCATTTGCTGGGTGTGAGGGAAAGAGAGGGGGCTATGATGACAATTAGTTTTATGGATTGGTTGACTAGATTGATGATAAGACCCATAAGTAAGATAAAAAACACAAGAACAGATTTGAAGGAGAGAGAGAGATGTGTTCAATTTTGGATAAGCTGAGTTTGAAGTTCCTGGGGGTCAGGTGAGCAGTGACTTGTACTTATAAGACAGAAGCTCAGTGGAAGGGCCAATACTAAGAATATAATTCTAGGAGTTATTATTACAGGAGTGGTATTTGAAACATGAAAATAGGTAAAGTCTTGAAAGTGACAGTAGAGCAAGAGAAAATACTGGAAAGTGGAAAATGGGAAACAGAAAGAGAGAGGTAGATTAATACGTGAAAAAATGAAGGAGTCAGAGAATTATAGATAAAATCAGAAAAAAGTATCAGGAGTTTGGATGGTAAGGAATATCTTTAGCTCAGAGCATTCAAGGGGATAGGAAATTTTAGGCAGTTAGTGGTTAGTAGTTCCGAAGTCATAAGATAAGAGCTGAAATGCAATCATATAGAAATTATGGTGATCTTTGCTTGAGTAATTTCAATGTAGTGATAGAGACAGAAGCCAGAAGCCAGAAGCCAGAATCCAGGAGGGTGAGAAGTAAATGGAAGATGTCTAGAGTCAGTGAGAATAAACTACTTTCAAGAAGCTTGACTGATAAGAGAAAGTAAAAAAAAAAAAAAAAAAAGAGTGATATTAAGAGTTGGATGCAAGATCTAGAAGGGGTTTACATTATGTGGAAGAGACTGGGACATGCTAATTACATACTTACAGAAATCTTTTGCATGGATTTCAAAAACTAGAAACCCGGAGTAATTCTAAATACAATAAAGGGTAACACCTTATCATTGAGGTTTTTGTTATATATAATTTTATTTTTTAATTATTTTTAAAATTATGTATTATGTATTATTATTATTGCTATCTACCATTTTTTAAATTATTTTTACCATTTTAAAAAATCTGAGAGCATGCCTGGGTGGCTCAGTCAGTTAAGTGTCCAACTCTTGATTTCAGCTTAGGTCATAATCTCAGGGTTGTGAGATGGAGCCTGGCATTGGGCTCTGCACTGGGTGTGGTGCCTGCTTAAAATTGTCTTAGAGGGGAGGAGAGTGGGGAGATGGGTTAGCCTGGGGATGGGTATTAAGGAGGGCACATACTGAATGGAGCACTGGGTGTTATACCCAAACAATGAATCATGGCACACTACATCAAAAACTCATGATGTAATGTATGGTGATTAACATAACATAATAATAATAATAATAAAAAGATTGTCGCTCTCCCTCTCCTTCTGATCCTCCCCACCCCCCTGGCATGTGTGCCCTCTCTCTCTCTCACTAATAAATAAATAATCCAAGAAATTTTGTTTGACAATTCATACCTGCATGAACATACCAGATACATTGTTTCTGCTGCAATAGCTTTAGTGATGGACAGAGAGGCCCTTGTCTTTAAAGGCAACACATTCTATTTTATGCAGCTCTAACTTTCTTCTTATTCTTCTTATGTTAATTCAAAATCTGCTTCTCATATTTCCACTTCTGGCTCTAGTTCTGCTCTTAGAAGCCAGATAGAGTAAGACTAATCTATCTTTCATAAAAAGTCCTTTAGATATTTGAAAAATAACTTGCACACTTCTTTTATTCAGCTCCTTTCTAAGCTACATGGAAATTTCTACACTTAACTCTTATTTGAGATATTTTCAGGTTTCTCACTAGCTTTATATCTATTTCTTCTTCCTCTTAATTTGCTCTGGCTTATCAATATATCTAAATAATGTTGAATTGTACATAATACTCCAAGTTTGGTTTGTGCATAGCATAAAGTTGGTCTGTCTGTTTCACTGTAGGGAGATTATTTCTTTATTTAAACTTTTAAGATTTGCTAGCTATTGTAAGCAACCATCTCACACCTTAGCTCATTAGGAGATTTGCAGCCACAGATAATTTTCACATTAACTCATGCCAAGTACTTTTTCGTCCTCCATAGACTTATGTTATGTTAGTTATTTTTGAGCTTAAAAGTATAAGTGTGCATTTTCTTATCTTCACATTAGCCCGGGATTTTAGTTTCTCATTGTCATATTGAATCTTGATTTTGTCACTATATTATTTGCTCTCTACCTACTTTGTTGTCTCCTGAAAATATGATAAGTATCCTTTTATGTTCTCATCTAATGCATGGAATAAAAATGATAGATAGGTGAGGACAAGGCCACAACTTTGTGGTGTTCCACTGGAGATTTATCCCAAGGTTGAATTCGATGTCTTACTTAACCCTATATATGTTAACTAAGGCATTTGTGAATTCACCTAACAATATTTCCCAACTCATATTTCAAAAACAACCTATTAACTTAGGTGAACACTTTATTTATTTATTTATTTTTTAAAGATTTTATTTATTTATTTGAGAGAGAGAGAATGAGAGACAGAGAGCACGAGAGGGAAGAGGGCAGAGGGAGAAGCAGACCCCCTGCTGAGCAGGGAGCCCGATGTGGGACTCGATCCCGGGACTCCAGGATCATGACCTGAGCCGAAGGCAGTCGCTTAACCAACTGAGCCACC
>NC_138382.1:44126026-44166840 GCF_054177405.1 Leptonychotes weddellii
ATATGAGGAATTCTTAATCTCAGGAAACAAACTGAGGGTTGCTGGAGCGGTGGGGGGGTTGGAGGGATGGGGTGGCTGGGTAATAGTCATTGGGGAGGGTATGTGCTATGGTGAGCGCTGTGAATTGTGTAAGTCTGTTGAATCACAGACCTGTACCTCTGAAACAAATATTACATTACATGTTAAAAAAAAAAAAAAAAGAAGATAGCAGGAAGGGAAAAATGAGAGGGGGGAATCAGAGGGGGAGAAGAAACATGAGAGACTATGGACTCCTAGAAACAAACTGAGGATTCTAGAGGGGAGGGGGTGGGGGGATGGGTTAGCCTGGTGATGGGTATTAAAGAGGGCACGTATTGAATGGAGCACTGGGTGTTATATGCAAACAATGAATCATGGAACACTACATCAAAAACTAATGATGTAATGTATGGTGATTAACATCACATAATTTAAAAAAAAAGAAAGAAACCAATGAAGGAAAACAATATTTCTGATAGCCTAAGGTGGTGACCCTGGCTGGAATGAGTTGTGGACTAGCTAGAATTTTATCAAGAGATTCTGAAAATAGGGGCGCCTGGGTGGCTCAGACGGTTAAGCGTCTGCCTTCAGCTCAGGTCATGATCCCAGGGTCCTGGGATCGAGTCCCGCATCGGGCTCCCTGCTCCTTGGGAGCCTGCTTCTCCCTCTGCTTCTCTCTCTCTCTCTCTCTCTCATGAATAAATAAATAAAATCTTTAAAAAAAAAAGATTCTGAAAATAGGAGAGACATAGAATAGTCTCTAGATAAACTCTCTATGAATCCCTGACTTTCTGGGAAACTATACACGTGGTAGAGTCAAGTGGGAAGGGAATATAAGAGTTTTGAGAACTGCCTGATCTTTAACTGTGCTCACCAAACCATACTGATTGATTATTAGAGAGAAGTTCAAGATTCTTGAGCACAACATCTGCCAAAAATCATTGGTTGGCCGTTAAGCCATGGAGATATAACAGTGACTCTTAAGAAATTACCAATAAAAATTACAAATAAAAAACCCTGTAGAATCCTATGGAAAAGAAGAAAGAGGAGATGTTGACATCCTGCCTCTTCAGATTTACTATCTATGTGACTTGTGCTTGGTAAGATGCAGATAATTGTGGCAACTACCTTGAAGGAATGTAGACTAAATTTATGAGTTAATACAGTTAAAGTAATTATGAGTTAATACAGACTAAAATACAGTAAGGTCTGATGCATAGTAGTTTTTCTATCATTTCTATAGAAAGAAGTGTGCTTTTGTGAAAACAAAAGCAAAACTCTTGGGAGCAGTAGCTTTCATTTGGATTAAGAGACAACAGCAACAACAACAAAAACAGGAGAAGCAAATTTACACAATACAAATGTTCTAAACTTAACTTGCTAGTTTTAGATCTTGTGAGTTTTACTACTCATGGATTTAGGGTACCATTATTCATTCATTCAACAACGATGTACTACTATGTGTCAGATACCATACAAGTTGCTGGAAGTAGAATGATGACTAATGTGGGAATTATCAAAATAATGATACTGTTAAGTCAGATATTTCAAACATATTATAACTGTTTCATGTGAAGCAGGGTCTCACTTTTAGTCATCTGGCAAGATAGCTTAATGGTTAGAGTAATCTTTCCTGTTAATCTGTACTATCACTCTGGTAATTGGTGACTAAATCCAATAGTCAAATATTGACCTGAGAATTAGGCTAATATTAAATGTAGTATTGCATGTGCCTTCAAATTATTTTAAAGTCAATGTGGCTAATAAATAGAAATGTCTACCAGAGTTGTTCTAATTTCTTTGGATTTGCTATGACTTATTTTGTTCCATGGATTCAAGTGTTACTTCAGAGAGCATTGAATTATTCGGACATGACTTTTAAGTTGAGCACTTATTGAGAACATAATACCAGAGGGGAATCCATTGTGGTTTTCTTGGGGAGTGGTACTCATAATTCCTTCTGACTTTTTTTCAATCACCAGATGAATAATTAATACATTTCTGGTTTGACTTCTGAAGTCTTATATATAAGGAATGATCAGACCAGAGGTTGCAGTTTCTGTTGATAATAACTCATAATATCTTTGTTTCTGTCCAGTTCTCCCTTGACCTTTAGACCTTTAGTTACTGGACTACTTGACATTTCCAAATGGATGCTTCATAGAAATATCAAACAATATATTCCAAAAGGAACTCCTGATTTCATCTAACAAACTTGATCCTCTTCTGGAATTTCCTCATTTAAGTAATTGTTAAAAGCATCCACCAAGATACTCAAACTGGAAACTTTAGTGACTTCCTTAATCTCCCAAGTGAATCAAGCTACAGCTCCTATTGTTTCTGCCTTCTAAATATGTCTTATGCTCATTCATTTTTCTCTATTTACTCTATGACTATTTGAATTCAAACTACTTAAATTATATCTTAGAACTTTCCTCCTAACTGGTCTCATCTTTAAATCTCACCCTCATCTAAATCCTTTTTAAAACATAGTAGTCAGAGTCATCATTTTGGATTATGAATTAGACAATGTTATTCCCCTTTAAAAACAAACAAAAAACTTCCACATCTTCCAATTGCAGATAAAAATTCCTTACCATGGCCTATTAGATTGTACACAATCTGGCTCCTGTACACTTTTTTTTTTTTAAGATTTATTTATTTATTTTAGGGAGAGAGAGAGAGCACAGAGGGGAAGGGCAGAGGGAGAGGGAGAGAGAATCTTAAGCAGACCTCCACGCTGAGCATGGAGCCCAATGCAGGCTCGATCTCATAACCCTAAGGTCACAACCTGAGCCAAAATCAAGAGTCGGATACCCAACTGACTGAGACACCCAGGCACTCCTCCCCCCACATCCACCTTTAAAATATTTCTTTCTCCTCTTTCTTCCATGTGTGTTCTGGTCACCGTGGCCTTCTTTTAGTATCTCATTTTTTGTCAGTTCCTTTCTCATCTCAATGCTTGGCTTATAGTTTTATTTCTTTCTGAAAAAAATCTTTATTCTATGAATCTCAGTTTAAAATTTATCCTACAAAAACCTTTCCCAGACCATGATAAGTGGCATAACCACTCTTTATTATCTTATATTATTCTACCCTCAGTTATCATTTAAGTACCACACGTGTTAATATGCATTGTTTATACTCATCTATATTGATATATTACAAGTTGCAATATAATTGCTTTTAGGAGAAGGGCCAAAAAAGCATATTTAGCACCTATTTCTTCATAATTCCTAGGGATTATACCTCTCCAATGAACAAAGCAATCCCACACAAAAAAAATGTACCTCACTAGGGAATATATATTCATAATGCGTAAATGAACACAAATAATTTGATTAAACAATATTTAAGTTATGCCCCGCAGATAGTAGCTGTAGGCTAAGCACTCAGAAATGTGACAACGTAACTTCCCAAGCCTGTGTCTGTGGAACAGTGCCCCACACTGATGAACACAATACTTTGGGTATTCAACCTCTCCAGATACAAGGCTCACTTCAGAATTGAACCTCTGGTGCAGGATATTTCAGAAAAAAAGATCAACACATGAATAATTAATACATTTCAGATTTGACTTTTGAGGTCTTATCTACAAGGAATGGTCAGAACAGAGTTTGCCATTTCTGTTGATAGTAATAACTCATAATATCTTTGTTTCTGTACAGTTCTCCCTTGTCCTTTGTTTGAAAATATTTGAAAATTCTGAACTTGTGGAGAAATTACATTTTTAAATAATGGCGTAAAGATGGAAAAAAAGTAACATATATCTTAATTTACTTTATGTATCTAGTCATTTTATTAGATTCAAAGTATAAAAATTATATCTGGTATACTTGATTTACTCATGAAATTAAAATGGTTGGCATATTAAATTTAAAAGGATAGTTTGTTTAGACTTTGCTATTGGAATTACTTTTAGATGTGTTTAATTGTTACAAACGGCACTGCAAGCTGCTGATCTTAAGAAATTAAACATTTTTTAGTTTTTACCTATTTACCTGAAGTAAACAACCAAGAAATTAAGAAACCATCAATATTATAATTAACCAAATAAAGTCATCATGTTTTGTGGACATAGTATTTACCATGTTGTTAAACAGATGTAGAGATACGCAATTTTATAAAGAGAGCTAAGATATAAAAGAGTATGTAAATATATATTTATCCATTGGTCTGGCCAGACGAATCAAGAATGAAACAAGGATCTGAAACTTGTAACATGAGCATGATGTAGGAGGTAATTAGCCTCAGATGGTGAGAGGAATTCTGGAGGTAGGAAGGACAGAGCCCAGCTAGGAGATCAGAACAGACACAGTTCACTGTAGAGGTAAAAGGTGATGGGGAAGGTGATGCAGGTGATGTAAAGGTGATTACATACCATAAGCCCAGCACTGAGCTAGACAGTTTAAGGGTAAGTTACTTTACTGTTTGCAACAATTTTTTAATGTAAATATTAACTTTCCTTAATTTACATGTAAGACACCTGAAGCTCGGTAAGTTCAACTTATTTGCTCAAGTTCACACACACACACACACACACACACACACACACACACACACAGATATGTGTGGGACTAAACCCAAGCCCTTTACATCAGCTAAGCCAACAACAGGGCTGTTTCCAGAAAAGGGAGCCAAGAAATAAGACTACATCCAACCAGCACGTGGAGAGTTCACCACCACCTTTATGTACAAGGCACACCTGGTAAATAAGAAAAGCAAAGTCTTATCCCCACAGAGTGTACAATCTAGTAGTGGATATAGAAAATGAAAAACAAATATAGCAGTTAATATATGACATAAATAGTATGTAGTTATAGGGGCCTTGATGAGAACTCTGTCAAAGTAGACAGAATGTGACAGGTGGTAGAAAATGGCCATCTTAATAAAATAGCTAGGAATGGCTCTCTGAAGAGCAAATATTTGACCAGAGACACAAACGAAGTAAGAAAGGGAAGACCTGGGACAATAGTGTTCTGGACAGCCAAGCTGCTAGTGCCATGAGAGATGTGTGAAGGGTTGTGTTTGAGGTATGTTTGAGGGACATTAGGAACAGTGTGGTTAGAAGTGAATGAGGGAGGCAGACAGGTCTGAAGATAAGTTTAGAGACAAAGGAAGGAGCTGGTTTATCTAAGTTTCCACAAGCTGTGGTGAGGAGTTTGTCTTTTATTTTATATGGTAGGAAGCTTTTGCATTTTGAGCAGGAGGTGTCAGGAGCTGACTTAAATCAAGCAGGCAAACCAGTTAGGAGGCTATGACTTAGGTCCAGGAGAGACGGTAGTGGCTTGGAATGGGATAGTAGGTGTGCATATGGTGACAAGTAGTCATATCTCAGATGCATTTTGATGTTATAGACATCCTATGGCTGTAATAGGAGCAAAGAGAGAGAATAGAACAGGTTTTCCCAGAATTCCATTAGCTATGTTGTTGCTGCTCTAGTTGGCTGTGATTTCACCTCTATCACCCTCAAAGGTTCAAAAGATACTATAAAGGAATCATGCAACTTCGGAATATCCCCATTTTCCAAGCACCAATGTTCTCATTGAAAATACCCTTAGCCATAATGTTAATTACCTTCAGTATATGAATGATCACTATTAGGGGCTTCTGTTTCATAGTTTTCTCATTTTGATCTCAGTATAAGTTTCACAAAACTGAAGGTTTTTTACACAGTCTTCTCTTGTCTTTAAAATTATTTAGTTTATTTCTTGGAGAGATGGAATTTCCACATAGTGGAATGAGGTTTGTCCTTGCTCTTATGCTGTTTTGTTTTGTTTTTGCTTTCATTTTCTGGGGAGGAATCCAGTGCTCCCTCTTGTGTGGTTCTTGGGGTTGTTGTGGGAAGAGAATAACTAGTATTCTTGGGACTTTCCCAAATGCTAAGTTTGGAACAAAGCCTCTTGTTCACAGCATTTCACATCAACTTAGAATAACCCTGACAAATCTGTGTTGTTTTCATTCATAGAGGAAGACACTGAGGCTGAGAACTTAAATATCCTGATCAGCTTTAACCAGTGAGCAGTGGAGTCTGGATCTGAAACTTTCCCTATAATACCCCTCTAACTGCAAAGCACAGATTCTTTTTGTTGCAGATGCTTGGCAGATCCCAGACTGAATTCCTGGAGCAACCCCTCAAGGAATGCCTTTTTTTCCTCCAGCACTTTAAAGTTTCTTTCTGACATCCAGGCTAACTGTGCTGCTTATTTTATAATCCAGTCAAATGCAGCAGCAGTTTTATATTTCTGCCTTTGAATCACAGATCCAAGAAACTGGCAGCAGCATAAATTCCTCAGTGTAAAAGAATTGTAATGATCTGACTTTGTCGATGGGTTGACACCAAATGCTTTTAGTCACATAAGACTTTTTCATTTTCTTTGTTAGAAATAAAAATAGTTGTAGAGGAGTGAATTGAGGAGTAATATAAGAAAAGATTTAACTGAGAATGTTATTATTTTTTGAGAAAATTATTTTTAGAAAAGATTTATAGGGCGCCTGGGTGGCTCAGATGGTTGGGCGTCTGCCTTCGGCTCAGGTCATGATCTCAGGGTCCTGGGATTGAGTCCCGCATCGGGCTCCCTGCTCCTTGGGAGCCTGTTTCTCCCTCTGCCTTTCTCTCTCGCTCTGTCTCTCATGAATAAAAAAAAAAAAAAAAAAAAAACTTTAAAAAAAAAATTAAAAAAAAAAGATTTATAATAAAAGTGTAACTTTCCATTCCTAGATCCAACTACCAAAAAAAACCACAAAAACCTATTATTCCTATCACTTCCCTCTTCTCTCCTCAAGGCTGCTCTAAAATAGCATTCATAACCTGCTCCAAATTGTGTTGTTTTGAACCTCCTAAGAAAGAGAGAAGCAAGAAGTTTCTCACTTAGTGATAGCTTGGCCATACTCAAGGATAATCCAATTAAGGGGAAATGGTTTTATTAACCTATTTTTATCCTAATTCTTAGTTTTTCTAATTCATATAAACCCATGAGTATTTTACTACAACTATAAAAAGAAATATCAAATTTTACATAATGTTTACAACCTAAGAAAATCACTCAGTTCAGTTCAATAGTGAGCACTTAATATGGGCTTTGGCGGAGGAATTACTCTTGAGGAATTTATAGTCTATTGAAGAACAAGCATATAAAAAGAAAAAAATTATGTCTTGAGGTACAAATGCTATGAGACTCCCAAGCTGCTAATTTTCTTAACTTGAAAATCAAAATAAGACTTACTGGTGAGAATAACTAAAGTTGTTCAGGTGAATATTTATATTCACCTGAAAGATCAGATTTCTGACCCAGGAAACTGCTTGAAATAGGCAATCTAGGGGCAATCTAGGGTGTGAGTATTGTTAGTATTCTGCTTCCTACTATCTCCTCCCAACCTCTAAGTGAGTGGGGCCCACTGAGGATTATCTTCTTGCCACCAATAAAGTGAGACAATGTGGTAAAGTAAGGCTAGTCGGCACTCTGCTTTTCTTTCTTAACCATGGTATGTGTATGTGTATGAGAGTGGGGAACCATCCAGAAGCTGAGTTTCCACTCCCCTTGTACAGCAACAAAGCAGTATGAGTCAGTCCTCTGCCTACTTCCTCCTTGGTGGCAGAAGGACCTAGAGTTGGAGTTGAGTTTACATGCCCCTTGGTAACAATGAGGCAATTGGAGTCAATGTCCTAGAGGACAGAATTAGTGGACTGATGGACCAATAGAATTTACCCATTCTGAAGAGAGAGAGAGAGAGAATAGATTGAAAAAAAAAAAAGAGAGAGAGTGAGCGAGAGAGTACCAGAGACCTATGGGACAATAATCAGAGACCCAGCATTAATTTCAATGGAGCCTCAGAAGGAGAGGAGAGAGAAATTGGGACTGAAAATGTATTAAAAAAATAATGGCTTTCCAAATGTGATAAAAACAACATAACACAGATTCAAGAAGGTAGGTGAATCTTAGAATAAATCCAAAGAAATCCACACCAAGAAACAACACAATTAAACACCTCAAAACTAAAAGCAGAGAAAAAAATCATGAAAGCTACCAGAGAGAAACAACATTGTAATGAAGAGTCTGACTCAAGTTTTGTTTTTTGTTTTTTTGGTTTTTTTTTAGAGCGGGGGAGGGGCAGAGAGAGAGGGAGAGAGAGAATATTAAGCAGGCTTCATGCCAGTGAGGAGCCCAACACAGGGCTCAATCTCATGACCCTGAGATCATTACCTGAGCCAAAATCAAGAGTTGGATGCTTAACTAACTGAGCCACCCGGGTATCCCTAGTCTGATTCAAGTTTTGACGTTTGACTCTGACAACTTTCAACCTCACCACTTCTCTTGCCCTTCTGCCCCATATACGTGAGAGCCATGTGATAAGAAAGCCTGATGTTCCCTGCTTGGGTACAAGCGGGAAGTTAAAATCAGCCAAGATCTGGCCCGTGCGCAGGAGCCACCACCTCAGTTGACACCCGTAACCCCAATAAAATCCAAGCCATTCTCCATTTCCTGCTACCTCAAGTGATATTTGGACTTGCTTGGGAATCTGCTATGATCTTCCCCGGAAATACCATTATGAGAGGAGTAAAAGTTTTCTTACTTTCTTAGTGCATGTTTGTCACCATCAGTCTTCAAATCTACACTAAATTTGGGGTGGGGTTTCCATCTCATTTCTGCCATGGCTACAATAGATATATTACATGTAGGGGGGCAATATTTGGATTGACTGAATCAGATTTCTCATCTAAAATCAAAGGGGCCAGAAGAAATGGGCACATTTTTTAAGTACTAAAAGACATGTCAACGATGAATTCTATTTATGGTGAACTTAGATGTAAAAACCCTCAATAAAATATTAGCAAATCGAATCTACCAATGAATAAAAATAATCATGGACCTACTCAAATGAAATTTATTCTGCATATGCAAGTCTGCTTCAACATTGAAATATCAATTAATGCAATCCACTATACCAACACACTAAGTAAGAAAAATAACATGATCCTATCAACTAATTCAGAAATAATATTTGACAATATACAACACCTATTCATGAGAAAAACTTACAGCCAACTAAGAATGGGGTGGAGGGAGGGAATTCCCCTGCTTGATAAAGAGCATCTACCAAAAACCTACAGCTAATAAAATCCTTAACTGAGAAAGGCTGAATACTTTTCACCTAAGATCAGGACCAGGACAAATATGTCCACTCTCAGCACTCTTACCCAACAACTGCTGGAAGCTGTTGTCAGTACAATAAGGCAAGGCAAGGAAATAACAGGTATACTGATTAGAAATAAATTTTACCTATTTGTAGATAAAATGATTATCTACATAGAAAACCTCAAAAAGACCTACAAAAATCCTGTAACTAATAAGCAAGTTGAGTATGATTGCAAGATACAAGGTCACCAAGGAGAAATCAATAGCATATTGACAAGTAGAAGTCAAAATGGAAAGAAAAGTACAATTGCTCAAAATAAAATGAAATACTTAGGTATAAATGGAACAACATATGTACTGAATCTGCATGCTTAAAACTACAAAATACTGATGAAATAAGTCAAAGATCCACATAAATGGAGAGTGATACCATGCTCATGGTTTGGAAAGCTCAACATAATAAAGATGTCGATTCTCCCCAAACTGATACACAGGTTTAAAAAAATTTCTATCAAAATCCTGTCAAGATTTGTTGTTAATGTAGGCAAGACAGTTTTTATGAAAAAGAAGAAGAAATATAATAATGTATTTTGAAAAAGAAGAATAAATTTGTAGCCAATCTTAAGGCTTTTTATATAGCTACTTTCACCAAGACTGTGTGATACTGATGGAGAAATTGACACATCAATGACACAGAACAGAAGCCCAGAAATAAATTCACACAAATGTGCCCAACTAATTTTTGAAAAAGGCGCAAGAGCAATTCATTGGAGAAAGGAAAGACTTTTAGCATGTCGTGCTGAAGCAAGAGGACATCTATAACAACAAGGAAGAATGAATCTGGACCTATGTGTTATACGTTATACAAAAATTAATTGAAATGATTCATGGACTTAAGTGCAAAGTGTGAAACTAAAACTTTTAGTAAAAAACCAGAAGATCTTCAGGATCTAAGCAAAGAGTTCTTAGACTTGACACCAAAAGTTAATCCAAAAGAAGAAAAATATCAATTTTATTTCATCAAAATTATACACATTGGCTTAGCAAAAAATTCCATTGAGAGAATGAAAAGATGATCTACAGATGGGGGAAAATATTTGCAAGCTGGTTATCCAAACAAAGGACTAGTATGTAGAATATATAAAGAAATTTCAAAGCTCAAGAGTAAACAAAAAATCGATGTAATTATAAAATGAGCAAAAGACATTAAGAAACATCACTAAAGAGGACATACAGAGGGCAGATAAGCCCATGAAGAGATGTTCGACATCATTAGCAATTAGGGAAATGCAAATTAAATCCTAATGAATATCATTACACACTCAACTGTGGAGAAACTGGATCACTTACACATTGCTGGTGGAAATGTCAAATGATAAAGTCATTCTGGGAAAGCAGTTTGGCATTTTATTTTATTTTTTTCTAATTAAAAAAATAGATTTCATTTTTTAGTGCACTTTTAGGTTCACAGCACAGTTGAGAAGGTACAGAGATTTCCCATTTACTCTTGGCCCCAACACATGTGTAGCCTTTCCCATTATAAACATCTTCCACCTGAGTGGTACATTGGTTATAATTAATAAACCTACATTGACACATCATTATCACCCAGATCACCCAGAGTGCACAATTTGCACTAGGCTTCACTCTTGATATTGTACATTCTGAGTTTGGACAAATGTATAATGACACATAGCTGCCATTATAGTATAATGAGTGCAGTATAGCTTCACTGCCATAAAAGTCCTTGGGGCTATATCTACTTATCCCTCCCTCCCCTCAACTTCTGGCAATGACTCATAATTTTATTGTCTCCATAGATTTACTTTTCCAGAATACCGTATAGTTGGAGTCATACAGTGTGCAGTCTTTACAGATTGCCTTCTTTCACTTCATTATATGTGTTTGTTTCCTCCATATCTTTTCCTGACTCGATAGCTGCTCTTTGTTGTTGTTGTTGCATTTTGTTTTTTAGATTTCTTTTTTCTTTTTGTTTTCGTTTTTCAAATTTTTCTTTAAATTCTAATGAGTTAACATATAGAATAATATTGGTTTCAGGAGTAGAGTTTAAGGATTCATCACTTACATATAATACCCAGTGCTCAACACAAGTGCCGTCCTTAATCCCCATCACCCATTTAGCCCATCCCCCACCCACCTCTCCTCCACAATCCTGTTTGTTCTCTATAGTTAAGAGACTCTTATGCTTTGCTTTCCTCTTTTTCCCCCCTTCCTCTATGTTCATCTGTTTTGTTTCTTAAATTCCATGTATGAGTGAATTCATAGGGTATTTGTCTTTCTCTGACTGACTTATTTCACTTAGCATAATACTCTCTAGCTCCATCCAAGTCATTGCAAATGGCCAGATTTCATTTTTTTTATGGCAGAGTAATATTCCATTGGATATTTATACATACCTCTTCTTTATCCATTCATCAGTCAATGGACACTTCAGGCTGTTTCCATAATTTGGCTATTGTAGATAATGTTGCTATAAACATTGGGGTGCCTGTATCCCTTTGAATTAGTGTTTTTGTATTCTTTGGGTAAATACCTATTTGTGCATTGCTGGATCTTAGGGTAGTTCTACTTTAAACTCTTTGAGGAAACTCCATACTCTTTTCCACAGTGGCTGTACCAGTTTGCATTCCCACCAACAGTGTAAGAGTGTTCCCCTTTCTCCACATCCTCACCAGCACCTGTTTCTTGTATTGTTGATTTTAGCCATTCTGACAGGTGTCATGTGATATCTCATTGTTGTTTTGATTTGTACTTCCCTGATGATCAGTGATGTTGAGCATCTTTTCATGTGTTTGTTGGCCATCTGTATGTCTTTTTTGGAAAAATGTCTATTCATGTCTTCTGCCCATTTTTGGATTGGCTTATTTGCTTTTTGGGTGTTGAGTTGTATAAGTTCTTTATAGATTCGGGATACTAATCTGTTATCAGCTATGTCATTTGCAAATATCTTCTCCCACTCTGTAAGTTTGCCTTTTAGTTTTGTTGATTGTTTTATTCACTATGCAGAAGCTTTTGATTTTGATGACATCCCAATAGTTTATTTTTGCTTTTGTTTTCTTTGCCTCAGGAGGTATATCTAGAAAGAAGTTGCTATGGCCAACATCAAAGAAGTAACTGCCTGTGTCCTCCTCTTAGATTTTTATGGTGTCAGGTCTCACATTTAGGTCTCTAATTCATTTTGAATTTGTTTTTGTGTATGGTATAAGAAAGTGGCCCAGTTTCATTCTTTTGCATGTTGCCATCTGGTGTTCCCAACACCATTTGTTAAAGAGACTTTTTCCCATTGGATATTCTTTCCTGCTTTGTTAAAGATTAATTGACTGTATAGTTGTGGGTTCATTTCTGGGTTTTCTATTCTGTTCTATTGATCTATGTGTCTATTTTTGTGCCAGTACCATACTGTTTTGATCACTAAAGTTTTGTAATACAGCTTGAAGTCAGGAATTGTGATGCCTCCAGCTTTGCTTTTCTTTTTCAAGATTGCTTTGGCTATTTGGAGTCTTTTGTGATTCCATACAAATTTTAGGATTGTTTGTTCTAACTCTGTGAAAAATGCTGGTGGTATTTTGATAGAGATTGCATTAAATGTGTAGATTGCTTAAGGTAGTATAGACATTTTAACAGTATTTGTTCTTCCAATCTGTGAGCATTAAATGTCTTCCCATTTCTTTGTGTCCTCTTCAGTTTCTCCCATCAGTGTTATATTTTTCAGAGTACAGGTCTTTCACCACTTTGGTTAGGTTTATTTGTGGGTATTTTATTATTTCTGGTGCAATTGTAAATGGGATTGATTCCTTAATTTCTCTTTTTGCTGCTTTATTATTGGTATATAGAAATGAAACACATTTCTGTACATTGATTTTGTATCCTGCAACCTTACTGAATTCATGTATCAGTTTTAGCACATTTTGGGTGGAGTTCTTCAGGTTTTCTATATAGACTATAATGTCATCTGCAATTAGTGAAAGTTATACTTCTTCTTTACTGATTTGGATGCATTCTATTTTTGTTGTCTGATTGCTGTGGCTAGGACTTCTAGTACTATGTTAAACAACAATGGTGACAGTCCACATTCCTGTCTTGTTCCTGACTATAGAGAAAAATCTCAGTTTTTCCCCATTGAAGATCATATTAGCTGTGGGTTTTTCACAGATGACCTTTATTATGTTGAGGTATGTTCCTTCTAAATCTACTTTTTGAGGGTTCCTATCACGAGTGGATGTTGTCCTTTGTCAAATGCTTTTTGTGCATCTGGTTGTCTATTTCCTTCCCTAGATTAGGGAATTTTTCTAGCTATTATTTCCTCAAATAAATCTCCTACCACCTTTTCTCTCTCTCTTCTTCTGGGACTTCTATGATACAAATGCTAATACATTTGATGGGGTCACTGAGCTTCCTAAGTCTATTCTCATGTTCCATAATCTTTGTTTCTTTTGTTCAGTTTCATTATTTTCCATTATTTTGTCTTCTATATCACTAATGTGTTCCTTTGCTTCTTCCCACCTCCTGTTCATTGATGCAAGCCTTTTTCCAGTCTCATTTATTGCATTCTCATTTCTGACTGAAACTTTTTTAACTCTTTTATCTCTGTGGTAAGGGGCTCACTGTTGTCTTCTATGCTTTTCTCAAGCCCAGTGAGGATCCTTATGATTGCTGCTTTAAATTCTCCATCAGGAATATGGTGCTTCAGGGAGTATCTCTGGTGTGTGCTGTGTGCACTCTGTTGTGTTTTGCTGCTCTATCCTTCAGGCAGGTCATCAGCAGAAACTCTCCTTGCCTGCTTTGGGCAGTGTTTGGTCCCTTACCTGAATGTGGTGAATTATTAACTAAGTGTGTTTGTGAAATAAGACCTGACACCACTTCAGAAGCTCCTGTAGAACTTTGGCTGGGAGAGGTGGTGTGGGTAGGGGTTTGTGTTGGTCTTCTGGGGGAGGGGACTGCTATTCTGGGACTGAGGCAAGCTTGACTGAGAAGGGCAGTTCCACCAGATAATAGGGAGGTGGGGCTTGTGTAAGCAAGTTAGCTAGCCAGGGTCAGCACTGTGCTGCTTCCTGCAGGTGGTTCTGTATTTATGCTGAAATAAAGGGGAGGGAAATGGCATCTGCCAGCTCCTTTGTACTTTGCCTCTCAGGGATGTGCTCTGAGAGGAGTGAAGAATCTCCCCACTGTTGTTTCTCAGGCATTCTTCAGATTGCTGCTTCCACACTGTCTGCCCCCAGATTGTTTACCTGCCTTCTCTCCAGAAGTAGTGCAGTGTCCTCCAGGCTCTATCCCAGCCAAGCCCACTGACCTTTAAAACTCCAGACTTTAAGCCCCTTTGGTTGCAAGAACTCATGAAATTCAGCCCCCCGCCCCTTTTTTTCAAGCCAATGGCTTTGGAGAAAATTCTCCTTGTGCATTTCCCGTGTGTTCCTCTCTCTCTCACCTTTCTCCATGACCATGTCTCCCTCCCCTCCACAGCACCAGGGATCTGTTTCCCTAAACCCCTAAACCTACCTTCTTTCATGTGACCTCATCTCTCCCTTTAGTTGTGGAGTTTCTTCTGTCAGTTATCAGATCAACTTCTGGGGTATTTAGGATGATTTGATAGTTATCTATTTGTGTTTGTGGGATGAAGTGAGCCTAGGGTCCTCCTACTCCACTGCCATCTTCCCCAACTGACAGGTTGGCTTTTTTTTTCTAGATGTACCAAAGTTTAAGTATCCATTCTCCTATTGAAGGACCTTGTAGTTTCTCAAGTTTTGATAATTATGAATAAAGCTGCTGTAAACACCCTTGTGCAGGTTTTTTTGTGGATATAAGTTCTCAACTTTGGGTAAATACCAAGGAGTATTGTTGCTGGATTGTATGGTAAGAGTATGTTTAATTTTGTAAGAAACCACCAAACTGCCTTCCATATTCACTATACCATTTTTGTAGTACCACCAGTAATGTCTGAGATTTACTGTTGCTACACATACTTGTTAGCATTAGTGTTGTCAGTATTCCAGATATTGGCCATTCTTGTATAATCTCATTGCTACTTTAATTTGCATTTCCCTAATGACATATTATTGTAGAGAATATTTTTCTATGCTTATTTGCCATCTGTAAATCTTCTTTGGTGAGGTATCTGTTAAAGTCTTTGGCCTACTTTTTAATCAGGTTGTTTGTTTTCTTATTACTGAGTTTTAAGAGTTTATTGTATATTTTGGGTAAAAGTCCTTTATCAGATGTGTCTTTTGCAAATATGTTCTCCCAGTCTGTGGCTTATCTTTTCATTCTCTTGACCCTTGTCTTTCACAGAGTAGGAGTTTTTAATTTTAATGAAGTCCAGCCCAGCAATTCTTTCTTTTATGGATTGTGCCTTTGGTGTTATATCTAAAAAGTCATCACCAAACCCAAGGTCATTTAGATTTTCTTATGTTCTAGGAGTTGTATAATTTTGCATTTGCATTTAAGCCTGTGATTTACTTTAAGTTAATGTTAATCATGTATATAAAGTCACTGACTACACTCTTCTTCTTTTTTTTTTTTTTTTGCATGTGGATGGCCAGTTCTAATAGCATTTGTTAAAGAGGCTATTTTTGTTTCATTGCATTACCTTTAGTTCCTTTGTCAAAGATCATTTGGCTATATTTAGGTGGGTGTTCCATTGCTATACTACACCATCTTGGTTACTATTATTTTATTGGTAGTCTCGAAATCAAGTAGTGTCAGTTCTCCAACTTTATTCTTCTTCAATATTGTATTGGCTATTCTGGATCTTTTGCCACTGCATATAAACTTTAGAATCAGTTTGTCAATATCCATTAAATAAGTTACTGGGATCTTCATTAGGATTGCATTGAATTCATAGATCAAGTTGGGAAGGAGTGACTACTTAACAATAAAAATCTTGTCCCTGAACATAGAATATCTCTCCATTTATTTAGTTCTTTGATTTTGTTCCTCAGAGTTTTGTAGTTTTCCTCATAAACATACATATTTTGTTAGATTTATACCTAAGTATTTCATTTTCTTGGGTGCTGTGCAAAGTATATTATGTTTTTAATTTCAAATTCCATTCATTGTTGATATATAAGAGAGTAGTTGACTTTTGTATATTAACCTTGTATCCTACAAATTTGTAACCAGTTTTTAGTTTCAAGAGGTTTATGCTGATTATTTCAGATATTCTACATAGATGATGATATCATCTATGAACAAAGACAGTTTTATGTCTTTCTTTCCAGCCTGTTTACCTTTTATTTTCTTATTTTATTGCATTTTTTAAAGCTTCCTGTACAATGTGGACAAGTAGTGGTGAGAAAGGACATCCTTTCTTTGTTCCTAATCTTAGTGGGAAAGCTTGAGTTTCTAATCATTAAATACGAATTAAAATGTAATTTTTTCATGGATAGTGTTTATCAAGTTGAAGAAGTTCCCTTTTATTTCTAGGTTCCTGAGAGATTTTATCATGAAAGATGTTGAATTTTGTCAAATGCATTCTCTAATTCTACTGATATGATTATCTGTTTCTTTAGTCTGTTGATGTGATGGGTACATTTTGAATTTTTGAATTTTGAATCAGTCTTCCACATCTGGAATAAATTCCACTTGGTTGTGATATAGCATTCTTTTTACACATGTTGGATTCATTTTCCTATTATTTTGTTGAATTTTCATTTATGTTCATGAAAGATATTGATCTGTAGTTTTCTTTCCTGTAATATCTTCATCTGGTTGTATTAGGGTAATATTGACATTATAGAATGAGTTAGGAAGTATTCCCTCTGCTTCAGCCTTCTGAAAGAGGTTGTAAGAATTGGTATAATTTCTTCCATAAATATTTCATAAAATTCACTAGTGAACTCATCTGTGCATAGTGCTACCTGTTTTGGAATGCTATAATTATTGATTCAATATCCATGAAATAACTTGCTGGGATCGTCATTAGGATTGCATTGAATTCATAGATCAAGTTGGGAAGAAGTGACTACTTAACAATAAAAATCTTGTCCCTGAACATAGAATATCTCTCCATTTATTTAGTTCTTTGATTTTGTTCCTTAGAGTTTTGTAGTTTTGTAATATACAAAAGTCAAAACTATGTCTTTAAAAGACATAGGTCTATTCAGGTTGGCTATTCTTGAAGATTGCATCTTTCAAAGATTTAGTCCATTTCATCAAGGTTATATAGTTCTTCATAGTATTTCCTTATTATGCTTTAAATATCCATAGGCTCTATAATGATGTACCTGCTTTCATTTCTGATGTTAATAATTAGTGTCTTCTCTTTTTTTTTTCTTAGTCTGGCTCGATGATTATTGATTTTATTCATCTTTTCAAATAATCAACTTTTGGTTTTGGTGTATTTCTCTATTGATTTCCTGTTCTTACTTTCATTGCTTTTGGCTCTAATTTCTATTATTTATTTTCTTTGTTTACTTTGCAATACTCTAGGGAATAATAAGAAGAAAAATAAATGTTTTGTTTTACCTTTACTTATTCCTTTATTATGCTTTCTCTTTCTTTATCTAGAACTGGATTTCTGACCTATATCATTTTTCTTATCTCTGAAGGACTTCTTTTAGTATTTCTTGCAAGGTAGGTGTAGTGGTAACAAATTCCTTGAATTTTTGTTTGTCTGAGAAACTGTTGCTTCACTTTTGCAGGATATTTTCACAGGGTACAGAATTCTAGGTTGGTGCATTTTTTTTTCTTTCGATACTTTTAAATATTTTACTCCACTCTCTTCTTCCTTACATGCTTTCTGAGAAGATGATATAAGTTTTATCTTTGCTTCTTGTAGGTAAGGTGTATTTTCCCCTTTGCTTTCTTTCAGGATTTTTAAAAAATCTTTGAATTTCTGTAGTTTGAAAAATGATATGCCTATACTGTTTTTCTTAACTTTATTTTATTACTATTATTATTTTTTTTGGTGTTTATCCTGCTTGAAGTTCTCTAGTTTTCCTGGTTTTGTGATTTGGTGTCTGACATTAATTTGGGAGAAATTCTCAGTTCTAATTATTTCAAATATTGCTTCTGTTCCCTTTTCTCTTTCTTCTGGTATTTCCCTTATGCATATATTTCACCTTTGTAACTGTCCCACAGTTCTTTGATATTCTGGGTTTTTTTAGTCCTTTTTTTCTGTTTACTTTTTGCTTTTGGGGGTTTTTATTGAGATATTGTGAAGCTCAGCAATGTTCTCTTCTGCTGTGTTCCATGTAATAACTCCAAATAAGGCATTCCTTATTTCTGTGATAGTATTTCTGACCTCTAGCATTTCCTTTTGGTATTTTCTTAGAATTTCCACGTCTGTGCTCACATTGCCCATCTATTCTTGCATGCTTTCTACTTTATCCATTAGAGCCCTGGCATATTATCCATAGTTGTTTTGAATTCCTGTCAACCTCTGAGAGTCAGGGACCTGGGGCGGTGAAGGAACTGAGAAAAAGAGACAACAGTATAGCGAGGCACAGGGGACCCCGAGCTAACAGCCCAAGGTGCCGAGGCTTATTTTCCATAGTCTAATAAACCTTCTACAGTGACAAAGGTCTATAATGATTTACAGCAGGGGCTTAGTAAGGCACATTCTCTCAGGTACACAGGGTTAGTTAAGTGAAGCAGTGGGAGTGGAGGAGTAAAGAAATCTGTAACTGGCTGTGATCAATTAATTGTAAACACCATTGTACTCGGACCTTAACACAGGATAAGATAACAAAGAAGGGAATGCACAGTGTGCTGTTTACAGCTGGCTTCCTATCTACAAAACATCTTCTGCTGTGTACTTTAGAACAGACCACACACATCCCAAGGGCATTTCACTCTGATCCTTTCGGGTTATTTTTAACCCTGCAATCTCAAGTTTTCTGAGATCTCGGAGTCTGAATGAACATGCACCAGTGGTCCTTGTGGTGTTCTGTTTCCTACAAATTCCCAATCTTAAAATCCAACATTCTTGTCATATCTGAATCTGGTTCTGATGTTTGCTCTGTCTCTTCAAACTGTGCTTTTTGCCTTTTAGTATGTCTTATAACTTTTTCTTTTTTTTTTTTTTTAAAGATTTTATTTATTTATTTGACAGAGAGAGAGATAGTGAGAGCAGGAACACAAGCAGGGGGAGTGGGAGAGCGAGAAGCAGGCTTCCCGCCGAGCAGGGAGCCCGATGCGGGACTCGATCCCAGGACCCTGGGACCATGACCCGAGCCGAAGGCAGACGCCCAACCATCTGAGCCACCCAGGCGCCCTGTCTTATAACTTTTTCTTGATAGTTGAGCATGCCATGCTGAGTAAAAGAAACTGTTGTAAATAGGCCTTTAGTAATGTGGTGGTAAGATGTGAAGATGTGGTGGGAGGTGAAGCATTCTATAGCCATATGATTAGGTCTCAGTCTTTCAATAAGCCTGTCCCTTGGGCTATAAACTTCACCAGTGCTTTTCAGTCCCCCACCAGTACCTTAGCTGGGGCAGGATGGCTAGAGTAAGTGTTTTCCTTCTGCCCTGTGTAAGGCTAAATGGCTCTGGGGTGGAGTATTTCCCTTTTCACCTGGAAGGCTAGAGCCAGCTGAGGTTGCTTATTTCCTTTCCCTTAGGCCAGTTAAGGTCTGATAAGATACAGGCAGGTTAGGTTCTGATTAAATAGTTTCTCCTGGGGGCAGACCTTTTTAAGAACAGAATGGTCTGAGGTATTTCAAAATGGTTTCCTCCCTTTCCTTGTAGTATGCAGGAGGTTTTTTTCTAAAGTGTTTACTGTGAGAACCTAGTTTGAGTCTAGAAGGTAAACCCCACGAAAGTGTGGGTTCCCTCCACTCTGAGTGATTTCCCTGGTTTTTCACTCTCAGAGGTGTACATGCTGAGCCTCCCGCAATTCATCAAATACAATTCTGGTTTCCCTGCCCTGACACTGGTTCCTGCCCAGGTTTCAGTGTATGAGTTTCTGCTCTGGTAAGTTATGATTCTCTATATTCACTTGTTGGTCTTTCCAATTTGGGGGGCAATGATTTGTCCCGTGACCTCACTTCTATTATGGATTTTAAAAGAATTCTTAATTTTCCAGTTTGTTTGGACTTTTACTTGTCGTTAGGATGGAGTGGTGGCTTCCAAAATTTGGTAATGCTGATATCTCTGACAAGCATTTCTAACAGCACTGTTTTTACAAAATGTCCTTTCTGTATTATCTATTGGCACAGTGGTACTAGAGAGATAGGTTAAAGCAGTGCTATAACTTGAAACAATTAGGATGTCTTGGTTGCAAATAACAGAAAACTCAAAATTCAAAAGGGCTTTAATAATAAGGACATTAATTACCTCATTCCAGAATCAGCCTAGAAGAAAGATAATTCCAGGGTAGTTTAGTTCAGAAGCTTACAAGGTCATCAACTGCCCAGGTTCTGTCTTTCTGCACTACTATCTTCAATAGTAGTTTTTGTCCTCAGACTGTATTAATGTCAATATCTTATTTTTTATATTGTAATAGTAATTCTGCAAGATGTTACATTTTGAGAAAATTGGTTATAAGGAATTATAACTAATTATAAGGAATCTCTTTGTGTTATTTCTTATACCCCTATGTGAACCTACAATTCAAAATATAAAGTTTAATTTAAAAAACTGAGAAGTAGCTTAATATTAGAGAGTAAATACTTGTTTGAGGGTATTTGGAGGTGTGAAGAAAAATTGTTAGGATAGGGGCCTAGAGGGACTTAAAGTTCGTATTTTATCTTGCCAGTTATGTCATACCATTATGTTAAGTTTTAAATTGCTAATGTAACAAATGATCATAAATTTAATGGCTTAAAATAACCAAATTTATTATCTTACAATTGTGGAAGTCAGTCTGAAATGGGTTTCACTGATTTTTTTTTCCACGATGAAGATATCTGCAGGGCTATATGTATGTGATTTTTGTGGTAACTATAGGGAAAAATCTGTCCCCTTGTTTTTTCCAACTTCTAGAGATCACTTGCATTCCTTGGCGAGTAATTTTTCCCTCCATTTTCAAAGCCAAGATAGTGGCATTTTCAGAGGTTTCAGTGACTTCGACCCCTCCTCCCTCTTTTACTTATAAGGACCGGGATAATCTCATCATCTCAAGATTGTTAATCACACCTGCAAAACCCCTTTTGGAATTGAAGGTTGAAACTGAGTACATGTAATAGTAGGTGTTTTCTGTCTTGCAGTTGTATATAGTGGTATAATTTGCCTATTCCCCAACATCTTCCAACCCTGGGCCCAATGCTGGACTCAACATAGAAACATTTAATGACAGAATTATTTTTGCTCTAGATTGATGTGCCAGATCACGGATGTTCTTTTAGTAATACTCCTGTGGACTTTGACATTTTGCTGTGTCCCAATTTTTGTTGCTTCAGAACTGGAATTATTTCAAAGATTCCAAACATGCAGATGTGCACAACCATATGTTAAATGGTGTGTAATTTTTACTGCCTCTTTTCAAACAAGCAATATCCAATCGTGGTCTGTCTTGTATGAGACCGTTGTATTGAAAAGCCTGGGGTTCCTTAATTCTCACTGGCTTGTTTACTCTGAAGATTCATTTAGAAAAGTAGGTGCTGATTGCAAGGGATTCATCTGTTCTACTTTGCCAGGAGTAGATATTAATATCAAAATTGAAAACCTTCTGCAGCACAAAATTTACTACAATTGTTCAAAGTGGAAAAACAATTCAGTATGATTTTTACATTTCTTTTGTCTTTAGCCAGGGAAAAATAATTTTACTGAAATTTTCCATATACAGGCTGTCATCTGTTTCTTTTCATCTCTGAAGGTGAAATATCCATAGACATGACTTTCAACATTGTTCCTTAGAGGTTTGTACAAAGGACTTATATAACCAGATTTATAGTTACATACTTAACTGCAGTGTAAAGGATTGTGATTTGTGGAATAGGAATGATTTGTATTAATCTTTCTCAGCTTTTCATAGTATTTTCCTATTTCAGTGAGATTAGAGCTTATATGAGATTGTCCTTGGATATTGCTGAACAGGACAGATACTATTAGTTAAAGCAACATAAGCATGCATTGTATTTACTTATTGAGTCTGTTTAGCACAAAGAATTTGCACAGAGATATTTCACCTGATCAGAAGATGTGAAACTCCACCAAACTAATATGGTCCATGGCTTAACCAACTATACTGTCATTTCATGAAATTTTAACAAAGTTAACAATAAATTGTAAATGAGCTCAGTGTTATTACTTGCCATGGAGTAGCAAAAAGAGGTAGAAATGTGAAATGCAAAGCCAGTGAAATTAACATTTAAAGCAGCAATCAATGAAAGTATCATTCAGAATCTCAATATATGCTAGGCTCCTAGACATAGAATTCATAAAGCAGAGCTTCTAAAATTTTGGCTACAGTTTCTGAAAGGAGCACTGATACCTACTTGCTGACACTGTTTTAAATTCTCTTTTCAGAAGCTGAATAGTAATCATTACCTTACTACCATTACTTTGTAACTATTTGACATGATTTATCCCTGAATGTCAAAGAGATTTACTATAATACCTTATCATAAATTTAGTAATTCCTTAGCATCCTTGGGATAATGGGGAGTTTTCCTACAGTCAAGTGTAATGTGAATGGTAGAGACAAAATGAGAATTCACTTCTTTGTTTTTAGGCCCCAGATATCTGCACTAAGATGCATATTCTCTTTTGGACAGTGCAAGAATTAGCTCCCCAGTACTAGACTGTGAAATGTCTCTATACCTGTAGGAAGCTATGTTTTGTAACCAAGTTACTAAGGAGAGCTTATTTAGAGGAAAATATAGACCATAGTGAAGGAACACCAGAAACCACCCATCCAGAGTAGCTGAAAGAATCAGAAAACAGAGATGGGGAAAACTGATAGCTGCTTTTTGACATTGGAATGGCTACTATGTCTAGCTCCTGAAGTTCTTACATATGGAATTAACATGAAACATGCTTCAGTCTAACATCAAGGCTTAGAAAATTAGAAGTCTCCATTGATGGACTCCTTACTAGGTGTGAGCTCTCCGCTCAAGTGTTAACTGAAAGCTGGATTGCCATTTTCCCAAAATGTTGTTGAAAGAATCGCCTATGTTGTGCAAAAGAATAGATTACAGGAATATGATCCTATTTCTCTTTGTATTTCTGTGATTACTCAGCCTAACAAAGGGAGAGGCTAAGGTATCCAACTGCCCAGTGAAGGGTAGAATAGTCTGATGCCCCCATGAAAGAAGACTATCAAGATTCACGACAGGCAAATCTAGTTGAAGTCCATGAGAGTTGCCCCTAATTGTTCATGGCGTATTATTCTGTTTGCTTGCAAATATCGGAAATAAACAATCGAGACCATAAATACAACTCATTATGTTGATCTTTCTTCTGTAATGTATACTCCTAAACATTTTAATGTTTGATACCTTTCTCTTCTACAAACAACAAAGCAGTTCTTTAAGAATCTTAGTCTTCTGAGCTTTAGATGTGCTTTGGTAACTTGTAGCTAAATCAGAATAATGATGGAAATAATTTAGTGCTATTATTTTTGTTCTCGGAGAATATCCTGAATTTGCTCCATAGGCCATCCTTAGGAGACTCTCTGATTATTTTGCCTGGTCCTTGAATTCTAGTGAAATGCACACACTGGTGGTACTCTCTCCAACATGGCAGAGCTACCATGGAGTTCATAAATTTCCTAATTACTCTACGAATTCAAGGAAGGATATAGACAGTGGTAAGACTTCTTAATAGTGCTACGTAGCAATCCTATTAGTAACATAGGCCTAAGGAGGGAAAAACAACGTACAAGTTCTTGAACTGAGATACTGGGGTTTCTTCAGTGAGCTCTATAGCTTTTATTTATTCTGTTCTATAGTTTCCTACTTCAATTTCTTCCTTTTCCCACTGATTGATTTTTTTCCCTTAGTATCTGGCCAAAATAAGAGATTATCTCATATGACCCAATCCAGATTAAAAGTCTTAAAACAGACAAACAAAACGAGGTCAAACAAACATCTGAATTTAGAGTACATATCCCCTGGATTTATATTATGGACTTTATCTGAAAGATTGAGAAGCATTCTTCAGTGTAATGAATTGAATATGATTGGGCTCTGGATTAAATCACTCTGTGTCATTCAACCAGAAGTTCAACTTATTACTGCACCTGATTCCATTTAAATTTTTTATGAGACACACAACTGGGGAAATTTAAAGCTGCTACCATTAGAGTAGAAGCCAAACACCTCCAGAGATGATTTTATGCAGTGCCATGCCACCCTGTACAATGAAAAATGCTATCAAGAACTATAAAATTATTTTAATATAGAAAATAATTTAAAATAAAAAAAATCAAAGCAGACATTGACTGACATACTCCCTTTTAGTTGTGTGAATATACTTGAACATAAATCTAAAGACAAAAGCAGGTTGCATAGTTTTATCTATACTTCCATGTGAATACCTGTTAGTATCTTGAGATCCTCAAGCAATGAATTTTGATATTTAAAAATTTTAGAAGTACGTTTTGTTGCAGTAATTAAAAAAACCTGAAAATATCATATAAATGAGCATAATAGGACCCTCAATTACTAACATCAAACATCAACAATTAAAGACTACAAAGAAATCAAATCACCATTCTTTTCTAGATTTCTCCTTTGTTCTTTTGAGAACTCATTTCTGGTTCAGTTAATCTTGACGTGACCAAAAGAATTGCTGGCAGTACATGTTTGATGGATGGCCTTGTGGCACAAAATTAGTTTAACTTTCTTTCTAAATCCTCACATGTAGAGCATTTTTCTTTCCTACCTTCATGAGTACCATGCAATAAAATAAAGTGGCCCTGTTATAGGAATGACAACGTTTAAAGTATATATTGACATAAAGTTTATTTCAAAGTGCTGTGTATTTTGTTATTTGTAAGTCTAAGTTTTGCAACTTTAACTGTTCTCTCATGCCCAAAATAAAGTGTGACTTTGCTGAGAAAAAGAGTGAAACCCTTATCCCAAGAGCTAATGCACAAGAGTTTCACTTCTAGCAAAGGAACATCTATCTACAAAACTGGTCCCTCTGTTTTTCTTTAGTCATTGCTAAGTTCTGGATATGGTAAGGTGATTAAGAACCCTCTTTGTATGAAAAATGGTCTTTAACCTAAGTCAAATGTTCCTACTGATGACAAGTTGAAGATACAAGCAAGTTTTGGCATTCCTGACTTTGCCAATTTGTGAAATCCAAGGGAGTTCCTCAACTCTTAGGGAAAGATGTCTGTTTTCTGAGGGCCAACTTACCTGTTAAACACAGCAGACATAGTGCCTCAGTTGACCATAATTTTAGGGGCTCATTAAAATGTTTTAGAATTAAAAATTTTATTAGGAAAAATAAAGCTTTTAGTGAAAGAAAATGTTTTATGTATTAATATATTTGTTTTATGTCAATGTACTTTAAAAACCTAATTTTAATATTTTTATGGAGGAAGGAGCTTACAAATGCAGAAGTGCCTAAGACCCATGCAAGTCATAATGTTGCCCTGCTCACGTTGACCTATAAACATAATGAAAGAGAGCAAGGACAGAAAAAATGTTTTGTGTAATGGTATAATGTTATGTTTTAGATTCTGGACGTTCTAAAAATAAATTTCAGCCAATTTCTTGATTATTTACTGAATGGGTACTAATTACATTCAAGTTGAAGTGGGAACTGTAATGTGAATATATCCCAGCATGTTTCAATTGGAGGTCAAAACATTGTTGTTTGCGGCATTCAGGAGAAAATTGCCATTCCACAGGACCCTGCTTCATCAGTCCATTACTCATTCAAAGACAGCACTGGTTCTCGACTTCATTGCCTTCCAGGTTGGATGAGATCAGTAATGATATGATTCTACTGCAATGTATTGCCCAAATCATTCATCTGAATGCAGCACCTGGTCCCTCTTCAATATTTTATGAAACAGAAAACTCATGAATAAAGCCACAACAACTACCGCTAGCAGATGCCAAATTCTTCCTAAGGTGGTTAAATGTACCTACATACAAATTTCTCCATGGTGTTTCCTGGCACTATCTTGCTGAGGGCAGAACTTTGAATTGGGTATAAAAAAAAACCCTGATTCTTGTCTCTTGTCTCTGCTGTCCCCTACGTTTCTTGACCTTGAACTAGAGACACATTCCATCTTGGATTTCATGTGTTTAATTTAAAAAAACAAAAAACAGTAACTGATTTCTGGGATCTTTTCTAACTCGAAGTGTCAGTAATGCCATAAAACTATTAGATTGTTTTCCATCATGTCTTTATAGGATAGATGCTTCCATTGCCTGGGTTCTGGACTACAAATCAGCAATTGCTAGGATCTGCTACTGACAATGAGCCCTTGAAATTGTCCACAGATATATATATATATATATATATGTAAAATAAACATCACTTCCAGGCTGTAGCATACCTGCCCACACTTTAGGAGGCTCCTTTATAATTGCTATATGTCAAAGTTGCATAGCTCATATCCATGGGAAGTTTAGATATTACCCTTAAATAAGAAATGCACTCTGAGGGGCACCTGAGTGGCTCAGTCGTTAAGCGTCTGCCTTCGGCTCAGGTCATGATCCCAGGGTCCTGGGATTGAGCTCCGCATCGGGCTCCCTGCTCAGCGGGAAGCCTGCTTCTCTCTCTCCCACTCCCCCTGATTGTGTTCCCTCTCTCGCTGTGTCTCTCTCTGTCAAATAAATAAATAAAATCTTTAAAAAAAAAAAATTGCACTCTGAGTTAACTTGGCCTTAATCTGTGAAACCTCAGGGAGGTCAAGCTGCCTCTTGTGATTGGCTTTTTGACCATTTGATTTACTAGGGAAGATAGAAGAAATCAGGAGGGTGATTTTAAACTTCTAATAACGAGGAAGGTTGTTAACTATTTTTAGCCTTTCCTTGGTGCTGGCTTGTATGTGGCCTCAATTTCTTACAAAACTAATGCTCTATATCCAGATCTAGGTATCTAGCAATGTGACATAAGGTCTTACATATTGTAAATGTGAATTGTATTTTTACACTGCTTTAATGTAAACTAATCATATTGTGTGGTTTTAATTTTTGAAAGGTGCACAGCATAAGTTGATATATTTGTATATGATTGCATCTATAATAAACTAAATAGAGGTATTTTCCTTTTATTAAAGTGGCTGAATCATAAAAAAATATACCCTAATGTACTAGCTAGGTCTTCCAGTACAATGATGAATAGAGAAAATGGTAATGGATCATCCTGACCTTGTTCCCAACCTCAGGAAAAAACATGGATTCATTAAGTAGATTGTTGCAATCAATTCTATTTCCATTTTCCATTTCTTCTTGACTTTCAGTATATATTTTTAAAAATTGTTTTACTGTGGAATAAGTGTAGATTCACAAGAGGTTGGAAGGAATAATACAGAAAGATCCCATTTACCCTTCACTCAGTTTCCCCCAATGATAATATATAACTATATTCCAGTATTATAACCAAGAAATTAACATTGATAAACTCTACCGATCTTACTCATATTTCATCAGTTTTTACATGTATTCATTTGTGTCTTTAGTTCTACACAGTTTTATTACGTGTATATTCATGTGGCCACAACCACAGTGAAGGCACAGAACTGTTCCATCATCCCTCATGCTATCTTTTATGGAAATAGTGGTCTCCTTTCCTTCATCCCAAACCCCTGAAAAACACGAATCTGTCTTCCCTTTCTATGATTTTGTCATGTCCAGGATGTTATGTAAATGGAATCATATAATACATTACCTTTTCGGATTGGCTTTTTTCCAGTGACCAAAATTCCCTTTATACAAGTTGTTGGATGTATCTGTTACCTTTCTTGCTAAGTAATATTCCAAGGTATAGGTGTAACACAGTTTGTTGAATCATTGACTCACTGAAGGACATTTAGGTTGCTTTCAGTTTGGGGTTATTAGGAATAAAGCTGCTTGTAAATATTTGTGTGTAGGTTTATGTATGGCATAAGTTCTTGGGCTTGCATCATAATTTACCCCTTGAATGGGTCACTATCCACAATAAATAATAATTCTATATTATCTCTCCTCTTAAAATCCTCTTCAGTAAAAATTCCTACATCCCTCTGGCTAGTGCCGTTTTTCTGTGTTACTCTGTCATAAGGAAAATTACCTTGAGGCAGTGGTAGCTTTCAAGTACACTACTAGGCTCGCTATCTCACATGTCCTAGGACAGAAATGCTCAAAATTAAAATGCTTCAAATATTTGGTTTATTAAATCAATATAAAATACACTGAGAATCAAAAGAAAAACTTAGGGTAAGCTTACAAATTTAGGATAAGGGGCGAACAGTATGTGGAAGACCCGCACTCTCTGATCTTGAGCAGCACAATGGTTCTATCTCCTCGTTCTCTTATCCGTCTCGTTAAAACACAGCAATCTTGGAGCTACCCTTCATTTATCTCACTGTTTCACCACCCATACACAAGTCTTGTAGTATCCACATATGAAATGAGTCCTGACTCTCAATATTCCTTATCATCTCTACCTCTACCATTCTAGTCAACACCTCAATCAACTTTTTCTTTCAAGGCTAGCACAATATGAGCTTAAAACATTTCATAGGAAGCAGTTTCCCCATAAACCTGCCAGAGTTATCTTTGAACAGTGGAAGTTCCTTTTCAAAATCTTTTTAGTTTCCAAGCATTCTTTAGGTCATCACAATCTGGCCCCTACTTGATTCTCAGACTTTTTAATTTTTTTTTCCCCCGAGTCAAGCTTTTATCTGACCATTCCTCAAACACTGCGCGTGAATACCAGGGAGAGTTTCTTTGGTGTTGGAATCCTCTGACTGGAAAGCTCTCAGAGCAGTTAGTTACAGGGATTTTCACCTCATTTAGGTGTGTGCTTACGTATCTCCCTCAGAGACCATTTTCTTAGCCACATTATTGAAAAGAGCCAGATTCACCCTTACCACCTGTCATTCTCTGTACTTTTTCTGACTATTTCTTCCTCAGAAAACTCAAAACTTCTTAAACTTTCAGAAATAAGAACAGACATGTTTATATATATAACATGTTGTATGTTTTGTATGTACAAATTATACATGTGTTCTGTATCTACATATGTGTGTATCTTGCTTTTCTCTCTGCAACTCTGACTTCATCCTCTCCTTTCACAATTAAATTCTGTTGAGATAGGAACACCTAGATTAGTGACTGAAACATATCAGATGTTGACTAAAAATGGGTAAAATACATGAATAAATGTGAACAGCAAATATAAGATAATCTTGGTTTTCATAATTCAGTCTTCTCTTGCAGATTTATCCCATGATTTTGGCTCCTTTAAGTACCTTGTAACAAAGTGCATATTAAGATCTTTATATGTCTGATGTTTTTCAAATGTTGTAAAACGGAGGTGAAAGGCATCAAAGCAATGAAAACATTTATGCCATGGAATCAGACACACATTACATAGTTTCTAAATCTCTCCTCTATTACTGTTAGTTGTATTAAATTGCATTGCAGTTTATAAGGTGTTTTTTTTGTTCCTTATCTTAATTTAATCTCTAATCCTGTGAGTTACAGAAGATTTTTTTTATATCCTTTTTAATAAACAGATTTGGGGAGATTAAGTGCACTATTCAGTAATACCTAATTAGTGTCAGAACTAGGATCTGAATCCCAAATCCTACACTCTTTCTAAAATATACTACATTATCTTTTCATGAAGCGGGGGAAATCGGAGGGGTAGACGAACCATGAGAGACGATGGACTCTGAAAAACAAACAGGGTTCTAGAGGGGAGGGGGGTGGGAGGATGGGTTAGCCTGGTGGTGGGTACTGAGGAGGGCACATTCTGCATGGAGCACTGGGTGTTATGCACAAACAATGAATCATGGAACACTTCATCTAAAACTAATGATGTAATGTATGGGGATTAACATAAGAATAAAAAGAAATAAAATATACTACATTATCTTTTCAAATTATGCTAGCATGTAGGAAATATAATTTACTTATTGGGTTATTTACTGAATTTTAGCTCATTGATGCTATATATATATTTTTTCCTAATAATTGTGCTTAGCCAGGCTATTTTGAATTCCTATTTCACACTGAATGAACAGATGTTTAATGATCTATCCATTTGATCCTATGATTTTTTCATTAGTTAATTCTTAATGATTATCAATCCTGTTCATGTGGAACTTCAACATTATATTTTGATTTAAAGCTCTCCTCTTGCCATCTTGCCAGAATTGATTGACTTAATTGTAGCTTTGTGAAAGAAGCCTTCCCTGGGGTTGTAACAGCCAAGATTGGGGGTGAGGGAAGGGAATGCTATCTCTGTATTTGAAATGGAAATGTTGCCTTCACCTGCAAATTAACTGTTAATTAGCTTCTCTGATCATTCCTACTCCTTCTTTGTACAGGTGGGCAAATGTTGCCTCTTTCATGGAGCACGTTGGTGTGTGCCTCTGAGAACCCTCTTTTTTGATGAGTTTTCCAAAAATGGGAGCTGTAGCTTGCTTATGTTACTTTCTTGATTTACCTCTATCTCTGTCAGAGAGGTTCTATTCTGCCAGACCTGAGCTTTGAAGGTCCCGTGGTGGTGGTGGACACTTGCCCCATCACTTTCGTGTAAACTGGGACAAATTGTAGAAATATAGGATGATTCACCTTATTCTAGGTCCATCTTACTCTATACCCCAGCAGAATCAGGTGCTGTGTTGGTCAAGAGATGCAAAATATTTCAACTTAGTAAAAATAGGGTGGCTCACATATCTCAAAGCTATTTTTGAACATTTATATATCTTTGACATATAAAAACTGTATGTAAGGTGTACAACCTGATGTTATATGTATACACTGTGAAAGGATCACCACAATCAAGCTAATTAACATTTCTATCACCTCTACAAAATTACCGTTTTGTGTGTATGTTAAAATTTAAGATCTATCTTCACAAATTTCAAATATACAATACAGTAATTTTAAACTGTCAGCATCATGTTGTACATTAGATTGCTAGAACTTACTCATCTTGCATAACTGAAAATTTGTATTCCTTGACCAATATCACCCCTTTTCCACCCCACTCCCTAAACTCTGACAACCACCATTCTACTCTGGTTTTATGAGTTGGACTGTTTCAGATTCCACATAAAAGTGAGATCATGCCCTATTTGCCTTTGTGCATCTTGCTTATTTCACTTAGCATAATGTTTTCCAGTTCCATCCATGTTGTTACAAATGGCAGGATTTTCTTCTTTTTAGATGTGTATGTATGTGTATCTGTTGCAAGACTTTTTCTTAATGATCCTTCAGAGTGCCCCTGGCTTACCTATAGGGATGAAAAACCGCCATACCTGTTATGCTCATATATAAGGCATTCCAGACTCCTCTTTGGGGAAATGGCTTGTCCCCACAACTGGAAGCTCTTAGAATGCAGAAGTTTCTTTTTACCCATTCTTCACAGGCATGATTCTGGGCTGCAATGCCCTGGTTAGGGAAAAATACCATAAACAATAAATATGCTGTTATATAAACAATGATAGTTTTAAATACTGTGTTTTGACTTGAAATGCAGATGATAAACTTTTGAAATCACATGGAATTCAACTTGCTGGGATTTATGATAAGACTTGAAAGATAAAGATATAAAGTCAGACTAATTGTATTTGATGATAAAGAAGAGGTACCTTGCTTTAGTGGCAACTGATACAGTGTAAAATGTCAGAGATGAAAGAGCAGGCTGGAATGTTTTTATCCATTTAACAAAGATGACATTGAATACAAAATCATACACTGAATCAGCTACTTTGGGAAAGAAAGATAACTTCAGGGAGTTAGATATCTCAGAGAATCATGGTAAAAATATGATTTTTTTTTTTTTTTAGTAAATGTGAAATTGCAATCCTGTCTTTTGCAGTCATAAATGGAGTTCATTTTATTAAGTGCTTTGTTGCCATAATTTTTTAAGTGTTCAGTGGTTCACTCACACATCCATAATATAAACAAAACAAAATCATACATGTACATTAATTTAAAAAATTGGCACCTTTATTTATAATTTAAACATATTTGATAAACTAGTACACAAACAGTAGTTTTTAGGACAATCTAGAAAACATATATTGCCAAAGATAGGACTAATTTTTTTTACTTGAGTTTCCAGTTTGCCTTCAAGAATTTTTGTGGTTTGATTGGACTTTGAATAATAGAAATATAGTAGAATCCAGATCCAGAGAGCTATTCAAAAGAGTTAATTTTATGGAATTAGGTATGCTCTCCTTAGTCATTGTGGTTGTAGGAGTGATAACATTATAAAGATCTAGATAGAGCATTCACTCTCAATGATTAGAATGAATGAAAATTTTATAAGTTAATCTATACTTTTTTCCAGCTTTATTGAGATACAATTGACATATAGCAGTATGTCAGTTTAAGGTGTACAACATGTTGATTAGATACAATTATATGTGGCAAAATGATTACCACCATAGCATAACATGAGCTAACCCCTCCATCACATCATGCAATTACCATTTCTTTTTATTGGGGGGGGAACATCATAGATCTAATCTCTTAAAATTTCAAGTATATAATACAGTATTATTAAGTATGATCACTATACTGTACATTACATCCCCAGAACTTTTTATCTTAAAAATGGAAGTTTGTACCCTTTGACTACCATCTCCCCATTTCCTCAACCCTCAAGTCCTCTGGTAACCACCATTCTACTGTTTCTAGAAGTTCAGATTTTTTTAGATTCCACCTATAAATTATATCTTACAGTATTTACCTTTCACTATCTGAATTCACATCACATGCCCTCAAGATTCATCCAGGCTGTCCTAAATGGTAGGATTTTCTTCCATTTTGACCAGTGTCAAGGAGTTTTTTCCATTTTCTTTTAGGAGTTTTATGGTTTCAGGTCTTATGTTTAGGTCTTAAATTTATTTTGAATTAATTTCTGTGAGGGTGAAAGATAGGGGTCTAATTTCACTTTTTCCACAGTTTTCCCAACACCATTTATTGAAGAGACTACCCTTTCCCCATTGAGTATTCTTGGCTCCTTGGTCAAATATTATTTGACTATATATGTGGCAGTTTATTTCTGAGCTATTGATTCTCTTCCATCTGCTTGTCTTTTTATGACAGTACCGTACTATTTTGATTACTATAACTTTGTAGTGTAGCTTGAAATTAGGAAGTGTGATACCCCACCATTGTTTCTCCTCCTTATGATTGCTTTGGCTAACCAGGGTCTTTGCAGTTACATACCAATTTTAGGTGTTTTTTTTTTCCCCCTATTTCTGTGAAAAATGCCACTGGAATGCCACTACATTGAATCTGTGGATCACTTTGAGTAGTATGCACATTTAAAAAAGATTAATTCTTCTTATCCATGAACATGGGAAATCTTGGAATTTGTTTATGTCATGTTCAATTTCTTTCATCAAAGTTATGTAGTTTTCATTGTATGGATGTTTCATCTCTTTGGTTAAGTTTATTCCTAAGCATTATTTTTGATGCCATTGTAAATGGGGATATTTTCTTTACTTCTTTTTCAGGTGTTTGTCACTGTATAGAAACACAACTGATTTTGTCTATTGATTTTGTATCCTCAAATTTACTGAATTAGTTTATTCTTTTTTAGTGAAGTTTTTAAGATTTTCTATGTATAAGTTTATATATTCTAAAAAAAAAAAACAATTTTACTTCTTCCAATGTGGATACCTTTTATTTCTTTTTCTTGCTTGATTGCGATAGCTGTAACTTCCAGTATAATGTTGAATAGGAGTGGTAAGAGTGGGCACACCTGTCCTTTTCCTGATTTTAAAGGAAAAGCTTTCAACCTTTCCCCATTGAGTATGATGTTAGCTATGGGCTAGTCATATTATTATCTTGATATTGACCCCTTCTATACCTAATTAGTTGAGAATTCTTATGAAAGGATGTTGAATTTTGTTTGTTTTTTTTTAAGATTTTATTTATTTATTTGAGAGAGAGAGAATGAGAGAGAGCACATGAGAGGGGGGAGGGTCAGAGGGAGAAGCAGACTCCCTGCCGAGCAGGGAGCCCGATGTGGGACTCGATCCGGGGACTCCAGGATCATGACCTGAGCCGAAGGCAGTCGCTTAACCAACTGAGCCACCCAGGCGCCCTCCCAGAGCTATTTTTAGGTTTGTGGATAGCTGTCTAATTGTTGATCTCTGGGGGAGATAGACTGGGGTCTTGTACACCACTGTTCTGGTGATTGTCACTATCCTATCATGATCTTTCCTTTTTCATTCCAGCTCCTATACTGTGTCTAGGGAGAGTCATCATAGCTTAAGAAACAATTGTTTATTTAAATTGAGGCCTCTTTATCTGTAATTCTTCCTAATTTCTTTCTCTCTCTCCTCCCTCTCCCCCTTTCCTTCCCAGCCCCCTCCCTTCCTTCCTTCCAGTTCAGTGAGAGCAGGAATCTTGTCTGCACTCTTCACTGCTATATTCCACACAAATAGCGCATAGTGAGGTACTTAACAATGCTTAACATAATAGATAAATATCATTTATGGATATATGAAAATATATTCCGTGAGTTTATACCTTTCAGATTTCTACTGATGCTCATAATAAATTCTTAACTCACTGAAGATGATTTGACCTCAGTATTGTAAATACATTGCCTTATGTCTTCTTCTGGAAATGTTACAGTCAAGATTTAGGTCTGATCTATCCCAACTTAACATTTGTGTATAGTGACTGGTTGACATTCTTTTTCTTCCCCATGTGAGTATCTATTTTTTGTAGTGCCAAAATAGTTTCCTTTACCCACAGAATTACCTTGTCACATTAGTTAAAAATCAGTTAAACATGTGTATGTAACTGACCCCTCATGTGTTGAATTTCTCTCTTTTTAGACTAATACCACACTGTTTCAATTACTGTAGTTTTATAGTAGGTCTTGAAATCAGGTGGTTGAAGTTTTCTATCACAGCTCTTGTTTATCAAGATTTCTTTGGCTACTTGAGATTTTTGTATTCCTATATAAAATTGAATATCAGCTTGTCAATTTCTGTAAAATATTCTGATGTGATTTTGACTGAAACCACGTTGAATCTAGTATAACCAAATTTGGGGAGAAAGGATATTTTAATAATTTCTGATTTTCCAACACATGAATGTGTTTGATCTTTTTCTTAAGGTTTTTAAAATTTCTCTCATTAAGAATTTGTATTCCTAGCTATTTGATGTTATTTGGTAATTTTATAAATGATAGCACTTCTATTTCATCTCTACTAGTTTCAGCTAATATATAGAAAGAAAGACAATTGATTTTTTTTTTTTTGCATGTCGACCTAATTATTTCTAGTATATTTTTTATAGGTTGAGTAGGATTTTCTTTTACATAAAATGTCTTCTGCAAATAGACAGTTTTACTTTTTCCTTTCTAAACGCTATGCCTTTCATTTAATTATCTTCTAGTACAGTGTTAAATAGAATTAAATAACTGATATCCTTGACTTGTTTTTGACCTTTGGGAAATATTCAGTGTTTCAGCATTAGGTAAATATTACTTGTTGCTGTTTTGTTGCTGACACTTAACAGATTGAGGAGGTTGTCTTATATCTTAGTGTGCTAAGGATATTTTCTTTAAAACCATGAATGAACATTGAATCTGTCAAGTGCTTTTTATGTATCTGTTGAAGGAAGAATGAATTTTTTTGTTTTTGTTTTATTTTACTCAGCTAATGCCATCAATTATTTTGTTTGCTTTTCATATGTTAAACTAACTTTGTATTCCTGAGATGATATAGAACTGGTCATGATTATATATTATTTGGTTAAATTTGTTCATATCTTTTTTTTTATTTATTTTTTATTTTTTATTTTTTTTAAAGATTTTATTTATTTATTTGACAGAGAGAGACACAGCGAGAGAGGGAATACAAGCAGGGGGAGTGGGAGAGGGAGAAGCAGGCTTCCCGCTGAGCAGGGAGCCCGATGCGGGGCTCGATCCCAGGACCTGGAATCATGACCTGAGCCGAAGGCAGACGCTTAACGACTGAGCCACCCAGGCACCCCAAATTTGTTCATATCTTATTAATTTTGTGATTATACTCAAAAGGGATATTAGTCTCTAATTATTTCTTCTAATGTGTTCATAATATTTTGGTAAGAGGCTTATACTTGCCTGATAGAACAGGTTGAAAAGTGTTCTCTATTTCCTGAAAACATTTAAAACTGGTATTTTTAAATTTAATGTTTGAATTATATTACTTAAAACTTTATATTTAATAGCATCTAACATTTTATCGTCTCCTACCTCAAATAGAATTCTTTGTCTGGGACCCTGCGGAAAATGTTTTTGACGTATGCCACTCCTCTTTACTTTATTTGGGAACTACCACTATAGGATGTAGCTTTACCACAAACTAATCTCAGTTTTGGCTTTCATAAACCCTAAAAACCTTTGTAGCCCCATCCACTGTGGAATACAAGGACATATCCTATGCATTTCCTTTCTTCCCTCTTTCGTTTAGTGCCTGGTATGTGATCCAAACATGGTAAATGAGATACATTATCTTTGATAGTGGAGGAGGTGGAATAAAGGGCCAGGATCAGATTGTGATTTTTAACTGTGGCTGTAGCTGAGTGGAGAGTCCACATGTGCAATTAAGAATACTGAGAACACAAAGTATCTGACGTTGTCAGGAGCTGACCGGTGATGGTGATGGTTCCAACAGTAGCAATAGCAGCACAGTGGGATTACTCCTTGCCAGCAGATTGATTGTGACTAGCTCTATTTGGATCTCGACACAACCTGATTTTCTAGATTTTCTCTGAATTCTTCATTCTACTAGGGTCCTTTGAATAAATTTCTGCTGGCAGAATCCATTTCTGTTCTCTGTAACCAAAATCATCTGCTAGTATTCTTACCATAGCATGGAGAATGCTGCCCTTTATATAGCAGACATCATGTATTTACTATGCTTCCAGAGAAGACTGAGTAACCAGTTTGCTCCAGTTACACGTAAGTATTACACATTTGTTTGTGGCCTAATGTTACTCTTCAATTCTAATATAGTTTCTTTTTGCCTGAAATAAGAATTATACATATGAAATATCAGCTAAGGGAGAGCTGCCATTAGCTCTTTATGTTAAAAAAAAAAAAAATCTATAAATGTGTATTCCTCCCTTCCCCCCAAAAAAGAAAAAGGAGCTATCATGGAATTCGTACAGATTTCAAGGGTATTTGGAGTGAGGTATTTTTCCACTGAAAGAAAATGATAAATGGAGTTGCATACAACTCTTATGTGAAAGTGAAAGACTTCAATGAGATTTTACATTGATAGAGTGCCTCAGGGTGTCAACTTCCAAAGGTAAAGTCTAGGGTCAGGAATTGACCCTTGGGGAAGCCAATCTTTAAAGTTTTATAAAGGTCAAAGCATTTCACCTCAAAGTTGTTTCTTAATGGCTATTCTGGATCGTTGTATAGTCAATTTGATTGATTGTGCCATTTGAGACACCGAAAAGGAAAAAAAAAAAAAAACTGCCAAAAATTGGTCAATATGTTGGCTACCTGTAAACCTAGGAAAAGAAAATTGTCCTTTTTTATGTTGAACTTCATGTAAAATTTTGTTTTATAGTGGAAAATACTGAGTCTGTAACAAACCCCTAAAAATATTTTAAATGTCAACACAGTTAACACATATATGTGCAGACATAAACACTCACACCAAAGTTTTCTGTCTTTCTAATGCCTGTTTTTGCACATCTATCTTTTTGCCCTCCAGAACTGATATTTGTAATGATGGACAGGTTAAGCATATTATTGTATAAGAGCCCATGAAATACTAGGTTTAAGGTAATGGTAACAAGAACATCAGAAGACATTTCTCCCTTTGGCTCCCTAGTTTTGGAATGGCATAAAATCAACTAGTATCCCCCTAATTATTATAAGATGAAATACAACAAAGTTACAATAGCAGAAAACAATGTTATCTGAAAGCCAATCAATGATTGGCTTTCTTACCTGAGCAATTTTTATTAACTATTGGAGAAAATTAATTATATGCTTGTTAAGGGCCGACTACTTAGTAATTATATAAACTTGAACAAGTTGGTTAATATCTCTGAACCTCAGATTCTTCCATTTCTAGCTGGTAACTTTATCCGTAAGACTGGGTAATACCAGCACCTCCTAGGATGGCTGTGAAATTTAAATGGGATAAGGTAAGTAAACACCTAGCATCGTGGCTATCACATAGTGATGCTCAAAGAATTTAGCAATAACGACCCTATGACTTGCAATGGCCCTCTTGACCATACAGTATCTGACTCACATCAGTTAGAGCTCTTACCTCAGTAGACGAGGAGAGTGCCACTTTCAATAAATCTAGGACAGCCAAGTTTTCTTCCAGTGTTGAAGATTCCCATTTTAGTTCAGAAGCCCCGAAAGAAGTGGTTGACTTGGATTTAAGAACCATGAAGTATGAAAAAGAGACACCAGACATTAAAATCACACTCAGGAACTAAGTACCCACAATGAAGTTGAAGTAGGGACACTGAGACCCAGTCGAAAGAAAAATGGATTCATAGCTCGCATCTCTCACTGATTCCAAGTCCTAGCTCATGAAAGGAAATGGCAGGTAGAATTCTCCAGTTTTTTAAAATTATTTCACCCCTCCCCCATTTTTCTTTCTGTCTTTACTTTTTCTCTTGAAGAAGTCCTTCTCCCTCCTCCTGCTCACACACACTTTCTCTCTTTAAATAAATAAATAAATAAATACATGTTTTTAAAAAATAAAAATAAATAAATTAGCTATACCTTCAAATTTCATCTCTGATACTTAGTTTTAAAGCCATACACAAATTTGTTCATCTGTGTCTGGCTCATTTCACTTAGCATCATGTCGTCCAGGTGCATCCCTGTTGTCACATATGGCAGGATTTCCTTCTTTTTAAAGGCTGAATAATATTGTCTTGTATATGTATACCAAATTTCTTTATCCATTCATTGGACACTTGGGTTGTTCCCACATCTTGGCTCTTAAAATTAATGATGTAATAAACATAGAAGTACAGATATGTCTTCAAGATCCTGATTTCAATTCCTTTGGCTTTATACCCAAAAGGGGAATTGTTGGAATTTCTATTTTTAATTTTTTGAGGAACTGCCATACTGTTTTCACTAGTAGCTGCACCAATGATACCACTTATATGAGCAATCTAAAATCAAACTTGGAGAAGCAGGGAGTATAATGGTGGTTGCCAGGAGCCAGGGGAAGAGGGAAATGAGGAGTTATTAGTCAGGAGGTATAAAGTTTCAGTTCTACAAGATGAGTAAGTCTTAAAAATCTATACAGCATCGTGCTTATCGTTAACAATATTGTATATTTAAAAATTTGCTAAGAGAGTAGACTTTTTGTTTAATGTTTTCACAGAACAAATAGAGCAATAAATAGAGAAGGTGGGAGGATACTCTGGGAGATGATCAATATATTTATGGCATAGATTGTCATGGTTTCATGAGTGTATACTTATCTCCAAACTCAAATTGTATATATTAAATATGTATAGTGTTTTGTATGTCAGTCATACCTTAATAAAGTAGTTTGAAAAAAACAAACTAGCCTTTCTTGGGCTCAGTGATAAATTTATAATCACTTTAGTCAGAAACGATTTGTTAATTTTGTTGAGTCTACTGCTTAAATTCTTTCATAATTATTTGCATACCTCTGTCCATACTGATTTCATTTTGCAATTCATAATCTAGTCTCTTACTTCCTTTCCAGCCATATACTCAAGCATTTGTCTAGTGCAATACACACGGGCTGGCTTTATCTGTGGTTAGTCAGATTTTCTTTTTATATTTTACATGCCCTTTGTTTTGAATGCCTTGCTTCCTCAACTACCTACCTAACATTTTTTTTGTCTTTCAGGATTTAACCAAAGTGATATCTTTGTCAAAGAATATCTTCTATAACTGTCTCTCTGACCTATGACAGAATGGGATGTTTTATCCTTTGATTGCTATGGCATCATGTATTATCCTATTTTTTTAAGATCTTGTTCGCTAGAAACCTGTCTGTTGTGCTAGGGCTACACTCTTTTCCTTCCTGGATCTGTTCTCTAAAACCAATCGTTTGCACTCAAATGACCCCATCAATTATTTAGCCTACTTGTGCTGTGGGAGGGATATATTTAACAGGAAAGACAGTGAAGGTAAAGAATCCCAATGTTTACAAATATCTACGGTCTTTGACCTCAGAAGTGAAGAAATACGAATAAATCAGTTCCTTGAGCCCTAGGATTCCATAGAAAACATATGGGTAACATAAGAGTTTCACTGCAAGGGATAGCTGATTGGAATTTTCATGTCTATAGCAAGATTAACAGCCATTTTTGTACACTGATAGGGCACTGGAAAGCAACTCTCTCTGCTGCTGGTACAAGAATCTATGTGCTTGACCTCCATGTCCCGTGCACAGCATACCTGGTGTTCATGCAGAACTTGCTAAAAAAAAAAAAACAAACTTAAAGTATAACGAAGGGCTATTTTTTAGTTGAAAATATTCTTTTTTTTTTTAAAGATTTTATTTATTTATTTGACAGAGAGAGACACAGCGAGAGAGAGAACACAAGCAGGGGGAGTGGGAGAGGGAGAAGCAGGCTCCCCGCAGAGCAGAGAGCCC
>NC_138382.1:44166940-44175889 GCF_054177405.1 Leptonychotes weddellii
CAACTGAGCCACCCAGGCGCCCCAAGTTGAAAATATTCTTAAAAAGGGCAGTGGTTCCTCCCAGATGTTTAGAACTTACCTTTGAAGGAAGGAAATAAAAATGTACACAAGAGGGAGGAAAAACCCATGATAGGTAAATCATAAATTAGTGAATGTTCCCAGTGATTGTAAATGGAAGTGAGGAAAGGTTTTAGCCTTTTTAGCCAACTCTTTTAGTCTTTGAAGATTTAACAAAGCCAAGAATATCAAGATAGCATAGATGCCATCAGAGACAGAAATTGGTAACTTCTCTAGCTTAACTGATGATCGAAAAACAAAAGAATGAAATATTGGGTGACGACGCATGTAAAATTCTGCATTCTAGTGTTTGGGGTGCAGTTTAACAAGAGGATGTAGTTAGAGGGCCAAAAGTGTGTCTGGCCAAAAGGCCCTGGATTTTCTGGGGATGGGCAGAAAGCATATCGCCAAAAAGCCAGGAGCTAGGGCAGGACCTCCATATCAGTACCAGAGATGCAGAATTGTGCCATTTCCCCAAGCAGACTCAAATACATAGGAACACAGTTCTTAGACTGAGAGTGAAGGGAAGTAAAGCATGGGAAAGGCATTCAGGAAGTAGAGATGGACAGAGACAAATGGCTCAGAATATAGGTCCTTACTGAGGCGGGGAAAGCGTAAGGCAAATTTGTATAAAAATTCAACAAACATGGGCACTGGAGAGATAAAATGGACTTATTCAAATCTTTGAAGAACATGAATGGAGTAATTTAAAGAAGATTAGAAACTGTAAGTTTAGATACTGATAATAAAGTTAGAAAATGATGGGGAGAAAGGAAGATGTCATAGGGGACACTTTCAGGCTGTGAAACAAGAAAAGCTTTGGGGGGATTTGGCAGAGGAGGATTGGCTGTAAGGAACCCAACCTAAACCCCACTTTCATAGATGCATCCATTGGTTTGAAGCAGAAAGACAAGGACGTTCGAGAATATGTTACATTTGGACAGTGTCCAAGGGAGTGTTATGTGGAAATGATTAGGATACACGGAACTGAGGCCTTTCGTTCACTCTGTGACTTATTTGGCCATTTGTTTTTTTAAAATTTTTTTTTTTAAAGATTTTATTTATTTATTTGAGAGAGAGAATGAGATAGAGAGCATGAGAGGGGGGAGGGTCAGAGAGAGAAGCAGACTCCCTGCCAAGCAGGGAGCCCGACGTGGGACTTGATCCCGGGACTCCAGGATCATGACCTGAGCCGAAGGCAGTCGCTCAACCAACTGAGCCACCCAGGCGCCCACCATTTGTTTTTTTTAAAATTATGTTAATCATCACACATTACATCATTAGTTTTTGATGTAGTGTTCCATGATTCATTGTTTGCGTATAACACCCAGTGCTCCATTCAGTACGTGCCCTCCTTAATACCCATCACCAGGCTAACTCATCCCCCCATCCCCCTCCCCTCTAGAACCCTCAGTTTGTTTCTCAGAGTCCGTCGTCTCTCATGGTTTGTCTCCCCGTCCGATTATTTGACCATTCTTGATATGAGGTTCAGAATTTTTAGAGTTGCTCTCTTTACTCCTCCTCTTCCCCACCTCCCAGCCCCTTACTACTTTTCATTTTCTTACCTGTATATGTTTACCTTTATTCTTACTAAGTATAAATGTATTATGAAATGACAAATATTGGTCACTAGTGGGATGGGTCCTACTGGTGAGGAAGTAGAAGTGGGGCTGAAGAGCTGGAAACAATTTGTCAGCCACCCAGGGGGAGGCACTTTACACACTGGATTCTCCAGTACTAGCTTGTTCTGCACAAGGGGATATTTGTCCAGTCTGTGATTCTGCCATCGGCTGGATATCTTTTCGTAAGGTCAAAGGTTGCTGAATGGAAATGGATGCCTAAAATTGAATTCTAAGATCTGGTGGAAGAAGAACAAAATTGCAAGTCTTTATGAATTTGAGAAAGAGCACAGCTTTGACAAATAATTGATACAGGCTAGAGATAATATTTTTAAATGAACTCTGAATTTAGGAAGGAATACTTTTGAGAAATTCTAGTTCAGAATCTGAGGATAGCATGCAGTTGAAGGTGATTTAGGGTCCAGGGAACATAGGTGAGAACTCTGTGGGATATAATGAATCCGAACCATAAAAGAGCTTTTATGGTCCGGTCTCAGTCAAGGGTTAGCTTGTGTGGATGATACCGAGATAGGAGGAGAGTTTTGAAATGACTGAAGAAGTGCCTGTTGAGGAAAATAAAGCGATTAGAAAATAGATCATAGAAGAAAAGTGGAATGTGCAACGTGGATTGTTAGAAGGGAATCGATTCCAGATTCTTCGCTTTCATTATACTGTTTTATAAAACTCCCTTAGAACTTGCCTGAATTCACACTAGCCCTTTTTGTACTTTAAACCATAAGGGCACACCCCTTGCTCTACCTCACCTAACCCAAATCTCATAATACTGAGAGGAGTTGCCTCCTGGTGACAAGAGGATAATGTGCAAACAGCAGCACTGATTTGGAGGAAGCTTCCCTTAATGATTTTTCAAGCCATTCTAAATCATAGAGCTTACGGATTCTGCTTGTTGGTACATTTTTCTTTAAGGCTAAAACTTGTCCCTTATTGTGATGTACTGAATTCTCAACAACATAAGTTGTAGAGGCCATTGGCTCTCATGCTTTTAAACCAGTAGTTCTTCGTGGGAGGTGTTCTTGCTCCCTAGGTAACATTCGGCAATATCTAGAGACATGTTTTGTTGTTGTTGTTGTTGGGGTGTGTGTGTGTGTGTTGGTGCTACTGGCATCTAATGGGTAGAGGTCAGGGATGCTGCTGAACATAGTACAAATGCACAGAATCTCCACCCCCTGCCAATGTCAGTAGTTCAGAGGTTGTCGAGAAACCTTATTTTAAGTGTAAGTGGAATACCATATTTTTCAAAGCGCAAGAGATAAAACCTCCGGGTAATTAAGTTTATTGTTCCAGTGACAGTCATTTCTCTTTTATTATATATTAGAGAATATTTAATGCATTCTATTTAGTATTTTATTTTAATTAAAGATTTTATTTATTTGAGACAGCAAGAAAGAGCGAGCACTACTGGGGGGACGGAGGACCTGAGGGAGAGGGAGAAGCAGATTCCCCACTGAGCAGGGAGCCCGATACAGGACTCGATCCCAGGACCCCCCAGATCATGACCTGAGCTGCAGGCAGATGCTTAACTGACTGAGCCACCCAGGCACCCCTATTTAGTATTTTAAAAACAAACTTCTTTAAACTTAAGACCAAAAAATATAGATATTAATTTAAAGGTCTGAGGAGAATGAAGTTGTCTTTCTCTCTGCCCAGAATAATAATTTTTCCTTAGATAGCCCATGGCTCACTCTGTCATGTCCATCAGCAATTTGTTACAATGTTTCCTTTTTAATGAGGTCTTCCCCAACCATACTGTTTAAAATTATAATCTATCCCTACATCCATACACTCCTATTGCCCTTCTTTGCTTTAGTTTTCCATGTCACTTATCACCATACAGTATATGTTTTACTTCATTATTTTGAAGTAATAAAATAATACTCCCTCCTCCTACTTGAACACCCGTTCTGTTAGGATAGGGATATCCTGTTTCCTTCAAGGCTGCATTCCCCACAACTAAAGAATATATTGCAAAAGTAGGTACTTAGTAAACATTTGTAAAATGAATGAAAAATCCCATTGTAATGGGGCGAAAGCTTTGAAAAGATTCTAGAGAGAAGCTGGAAGGTAGTATGAGTGGGAAATGGACTGGGAAGCATACAGAGGAAATCCATGAACTTTTTCCTGCAGGATACCCAGGGAACGTGATTGAGCTTAGTAGCCAAGAGATGCCCCTCAGAGTTCTAGACTATCTGGAGAAATTGGAACTGTCCAGATCTGAAGAGTGAGCAACCAATAACCTAGCAAAGGAGAACAGACAGAAGGGCAGACTGACATGAAGAGCAATATTGAAAATAATACCAGGGGGAGCTCTGGTGAGAATTATTGAGCTTTTTACTTTAGCTGGTAGGTTGCCTGGCTTGGATTGACATTTAAAATTAAGATATATCCAAATTTCAGCATTTATCATGTACTATTTGGTACATGATATCTGGTAAACAAAAAGACACAGGCTCTGGCTTGACAAGTTTGTGATCATTTGCTGAGAACATACAGTAACAGGCTTTGGATAATCAGGCTGCAGGAGGGAAAGCGCCTGTTCTGTGGCAGGTATTCCAGGACTGACGGACAAGAGAAGAAGGTCCAGGACATACCAAGTGCTGAGGACAGGCCATTAGTAATGGAGTAAGGGCTTTTCAAAATGAGAAATACTTGCCAGTGTGCAGTGCCCCAGTTGGAATATTTTTGTGCAGTCTGTTGTGCTGGGGGAAAAACCTTCTATTTGCATACAGCTTCCTGCTGTGAAATTTTCACATGACCACGCTGGTTAAGAGACACTCTTTGTTGTGGAGCCACTGAAGTGACTGGAGAGACTGGTAAGGTCGCTTTGTTTGATTTTTTTTTTTTTCTTAGTATTTTTAAATTTTTTAAATTATGTTAGTCACCATATAGTACATCATTAGTTTTTGATGTAGTGTTCCATGATTCATTGTGTGTAACAGCTAGTGCTCATTGCAACATGTGCCCTCCTTAATAGTTCGATGGAACCATTCATTCAACAGACGTTAATTGGTAACCTGCTCTGTGCCAATCAGTAAGTAGTGTGTCATGCTTAAGAACCCTGATGTTGAAGTCACGCAAATCACAGCTCTTACATTTTACAAAGCTGAATTTTTTGAGAAAGTTAATTTTTGCATCTTACTTTCAATATCTATAAAAGGAAGTAAATCATAGCTCCCACATATCCTGCTGGGCACTATTGCATGTCAACTGAGAAAGGCTTCCAGCAAAAAATGAGTTCAGTGAATGTATCAATACTTTTTTTGCCACTTCAATAAGGGAATAGAGATGCTGGGGAAAACATGGGGGATCACCCTATGTGTGACCTGTAGTTGGGGCTCAAAAATCTTTCCAAGAACTTAAATGTCCCCACTGGAAGTTCAGCTTAAATCTTGAAGTTGAATGTGACCTATAAAAAGCTATGTGAGGTGATGTATAGATCACCTGTTCAGTATGTCATGTAGAACTATGCCAACATGCAGAAGAAAAAGTAGGTATTTTTGAAGCCTGTGCAACAGGGAAACCTTCACAGGATAAGCTATGTGGCTACACTGAATAATGTGAGGTGAGACCCTTCTCTTGAGGGTTACCTGCAGGAAAGGGTGAAAGCCTTGTTAGCTTGTCATCACTGTAGATTCTGAATCATAAAGCAAAGAAATGTTGTTCCTATTCTGGACTGTGTATTCTCAAGGGATGTCTGCCTGCCTCTAGCTCTCTCTCCCTTTCTCCCTGTCTCTTTTTCATTGTTACTAATTTGATGGCCTATTCTGCAAACAGATGAATTTTGAAACATTGAGTCAAGGAAAAATATGTGGAAAAAAGGGTTACTGATAGATGGAATTAGAGGTATTAAAGATTAGACTGACCCCTAGACATGAAAAACAAAACAGTCAAAACTCTAAAGTCTCAGAGTTCTGTAATCTTGCCAGTGGATGTCTCTAAGGAAGTTAACTGAAGGAACTGAAGCCTTTGATTGGCCCTCAGATTTCTAACACAGCTAATTTGAGTTCCCTTTAGGGAAGTATTGGAGGAGAGGCTGCCCATCATACCTTGATTTGAATATGGTTAGCTTCCCAGTGTTAAATTATGGAAACTCCCTAACAATTGGATTGTTAGGGAATAGTCTACCCATTGCTATGGGCTATTTTTGCTGCATATTTTAAAAACAACCTTAAAGAAAATGCCAAAGAACAAGGAAGAGGTCAATAGTAATTAAATAAAACCTATTCCCACAATGGAAACGTGTACCAAGCCATGTGGTTTCTAGGGTGACTCAGAATAGACAAATCACACGTCAAGTTTATAAACCTCATGTTTGTGAATATCCTAATGTATCCCAAGAGTAAAAGATTTTGGATAACATAAATTACTGTTGTAAAAAGTTAAAAATAACAGCAGTAGTATTGACTATATGGCTATGAAATTGTCTTTTTGTCTCATTGTGACTTGGTTTACTTATCTTTCTTAATTCTTGTTTACTTAAATTTTGGAAGTTGCTATTTATGTGTTTGGAATGTATTTTTACTCTAATGGTCTCCAGCTACTCTGTGGAATTTTTCAATGGGTGTAAAGAGAAATTGGCCAGGAATTGATAGTTATATTTATAGATTATACATATTTGAGTATACGAATATGGATAGGGCCATTATTAGAAATTCACTATCCCATGTACTGATATACCTATAGTTAGCTTTTTTGTTTTCACTGGTTCTTTTCTTTCTCCTCTGGATCTTCTGTTCTTTTAAGTTTGCTGCTCATGTTTGGCATGTAATGTGGGATTGCTCTAGAAGTTCTTAAAATAGAAATGAGTCAAATATGAGACAGCTCGGTTGTTCAGAGTGTTATTCTCAATTTGTCTGTGTGCCTCATAATACTGAAATAATAGGCTCTCTTCAGTGTAAGAGTCTGAGGAACACTGGTGATCAGGGCATCTTCAAAACAAAACATTGACAAGTATGCTTTTAACAACCCAGTTGACGTACGGGGACTACTGGTATCATGGAGAAGTGAGTAGCGTGAGCAGAGGCATCACCGCCAACACGTGCCGGTCATGCTGAATGTCCTGGGATGCATGACAGGCCACAGAACAAAGGCAAGAGGCATGAGAAGTGAGTTAAAAGCACTCTTGAGATTAGGAAGAGTCAACATCCCAGCTGGAATTATCTAAAAATTTTTTCTCTGCTAAAAAACAAAACAAAACAATGGAAAAACAAGGAGTGCTCTTACATTATTGAATGAAATGCTCAGAGCAGAAACACTACAAGTCAGGAGGAAAAGCCTGTGGTCTGTAAATGCCCATAGAGTGTCTGTGGCATTTGGTGTTTGTTCAGTAGGGTAGTGAAAGTTTCATAAAGTTAGGATTATCAAGATTTAACTTGAGACTATATTGCTGTTATTTTCCTTTCTATCTCATTCTTCTTGTTGTTTGCATTTTTTTTCCCCAACAGGCATGTATAGTTCAGACACATTTTTTACTCCACCGTTAGCATATATATGCTGAATCTGAGCATGGATATCACAAGTGAGACTTGATCAGGAAGAGCATTCATAGAGTACAATTGAGGGCAGAAAGGTAGTATCTGTGGCGTAGTTAGCAAGATACTCCTCGGGGCCTTAGTGACTGGATTCCTATTTTCAGTGAATAGGGACCCCCTGAATACCTTTACCAGACAAATATACAGCAGGATTTTCTATACCATCAGATAGTCTTTTTTAGACCAACACCTTTGTCCTGTGCATGGAATACTCTGACCATAGATTGGGAGACTAGTCCCTGAAAAATGGCATTCCAGAAAGGATATCCAGAAGGAGAAAAAAAAAAGCTATCTAGATTTGATTGAGTGTCCATTAAATTCTAGCTAGAATTTCTTAGTACATGTGAATTGAAGCTGAGGGCATTATTAACTCGAAGAAACCCAGGGAATTTGAGAGATGGCTGAGACTGGTTAAAGTATATGAAATAACATAAAAATTCTTATTCAGAATGAGAAAATCTTATTCAGAGCTTGAAATTTGTCATTAAATCTGTTTATTGGGATTATATATTAGTTCTATGGCACGTATTTTTCCGCATCAGAAAACTTTGGTAGTAAAATTGATGAGGAAGCTAAAATTACAGAATAACTCTAGAAGAGTGAGAAATGCTTAAAATAAATTTTCTAAGGCTGTGGACAGACAACTTCTGCTTTAGTTTAGTTTAAAGGGCTCACAGTACTCTGATTCCCTTGGTAAAAACAAAACAAAACAAAAATTGGAACAAAATGAAAAATTTTTCTGTGTGTCTAACGAAGAACAGTGACGCAAGGAAGCTTTGATAAACTGAATTCCAGAGAAAGCAAAACCCTTCATAGGATGGCAGAGAGTTGCAGTGCTATTTCTGGAAATGAGCAGAGCGAGGAATGGGTTGCCACAGAAGCAGAGAATAGAGAGGGAAAAGACGATATAGTTGAGTATTGAATGACATAAGTTAGATGAATAGTATATAACCCTGAAGATCCCCAAATGCAAAAGTAAATTACTAGGACTAAAAATGCTCATACATCTTCATTTCTAACTTGTGCAAGACAGCAGGAGTGGAGAAGGGGTTAGAGAATGGAGAGAAATATGTTCTTAAACTTCCTTATGGTACTCGGATTCTGTGGCTGTACCTAAGTTAAATCAAAGCATGTTATCAAAGTATATCAAGTTAAAATTACATAAAATTACAGCCTCAATTGCTCCCAGTTCAAATAATGGCAAGACCAACACAAAGCACAGGAAGTTTTGGGTTGAACTAATTACAGATGAACTCAGCCTAATTAATGCTCATTCAAACCTCACTCATTTTGATGGAAGGAAGAAACTGAATGATCAGCCTCTCATCCTATCTCACAAAGGAGGGCACATGGCATGTTCTGTAGTAAAATAACACAATATTATTATACTTCTGTCTCAACTATTATAAACAATGTGTAGAGTAACCAAAAAAAAAAAAGTAAATAGGAAACTATGACTCCAAGTCAAGAGAAAACACAGTTATTAGAAGGGTATGTAGATAATGTCATTGGAGCTAGCATACAAGTACCTCTAAAAGAAATATTTTAACTTTTTTAAAAAAATTAGGGAAAGATTTAAGTAAAAAAAAAACAAAACAGGAATATCATGTAGGGAAATGAAAATTAAAATAGAATGAAGTACAGATTCTATAACTAAGACAATATCTGGTATCAAAAATGCATTGGATGGATTTAAGAACAATTTGGTGACTAAAGAAGGAAAA